>NW_027108888.1:229156-245723 GCF_000696795.3 Halyomorpha halys | reverse complement strand
GATCGTGGCCAGGAGCTTTTTTAGAAGGTAATTGGTAGATGATGTTCATTATTTCTGAAATTTCAAATATAAAATTTTTATTTTTGCGTTTTCGAGTGCGAATAATGGATATAAACATTTTCCCTACCAAGAATACAACAATTTTAACAAATCCATGTAAGTTAATTATAAAACCACTAAATGAAAATTAACTAATCAGAAAACGAAGCAATATATTTTATGTAACTTTCCTGTTTTTTGTAATGGAAGAAGGTGGGCTGTTTTTATAGGATGATCGTTCTCAAATACATCTCAGTTAACTTTGCTTTTATTTAATAATTTTTTGAGTGACCCAGTGTAAAAATACAGATCGATAAAACGAAACTGAAGTGCGTATAAAAGAGTAGGAAGTGCATTTGAAACCTCCTTCCCCAACTCGGAAAGGAAATGGATCCACTGTTCGGAAATAGAAACGAGCCTCGGACGGGGTATCGACTCACTCCGGTGCCCTCTGGGATAGTTCTATTCCCCGGTCCCAACTGAATTATTCACAAAAAGAGTTACAAGAGGAGTGCCGGGTTCGATCCCCTCCTGACACATGTAAATCTAATTTACACCGCCTTGTTAGGCCATTCCCAAGGTCCTCCAATTCCTACAGTATCGATGACTACTTCAGGTTATTGAAAAAAATTAAAATTATTTATCCAAGTGAGAAGTATTACTTTTATTACAATAAGTATAAGAAGTATTCGGAATTCCATAACTTATTTTATTAATTTCATTCATCTGGTTTAGTGTCATATGAATTCTAAAGAGATTTTTTTATTATTTTTTTTATTTACATTTATTCTTGTTGTAAGCTCAAAGCAATAATCCCTCTGCCAAACTATCGAACCATTTTTAATTGTACCTAAGTATTATATATAATGGAGAAATAATGTGTTTTAAAACCCTCAAAACTCGCTTATCCTACCTTCCAACTCGCTGTCTTATGCTTGGTTAAATAAACTAGGGTAAATGATAAAGTAAACCCTAGGAACTTTTATTTCGAATATTTGCTCTAAGATTTCCTTTTAGATTTTGTCCCCCATATTTAAGGAATAATGTAAGTATTGCCGATTTTAATTAAATTATAAGTTTTCGAACTAATAGCTATAAGTCAGCTGTATTTATTTTTAATTTAGCTATATTTATTTATTAAAGTTAAAATTTTAAATTATTAATAATAAATTTTTATATTATTTATCAAAAAAGATTAAATAAATTACTAATAATTAATTAATAATTTAACTAATCAAATAATAAATTAAATTGATTTCATTTAAGTTTAGGTTTTATTTAAGTAAGCTATATTCATTTTGAAGTTAATATATTTATTTCTACTTAATTTCAAAATGCGTAAATATTTATAACTAACTTAGTGATAGTAATATTGGTGTGTTTTTTTTGTTCAAAAATTCTGTTTGGTTTTAGTTACTCTAAAAATATTCAATTTTCTAGGTGTCACACACCATTATTATACTTGTATCTTAGAAATGAGCAATTTTCACACAAATTAACATCGAAGGAAAATGTAGGAAATTTTCATTAAAATTATTTTTACCCCTAAAGTACAACCATGCTTATCTGGAATAATATGGTATGTTTCTATTTACTAATCATGAAATAATAAAAATAATTTTTTTAAATATAAAGACAATAGTGGTTTCGAAACTTCCAATTTCCCGACTGAAAAATCTATTTTTCCTGAAAACTGTCCTTACTAATTTAAGGTTAAAGGATAAATTAAAAAAAAAAGTTGAAAAATTATCACTGAAAATTTTTATTAGTAAACAGTTACAAAAAAGAAAAATCTTCACATCGTTTCTTGTTCGTCCATCGCTTCGTCACTATCGGAATTGTTTGATGCTTCTTGGTACTGTTGATACTCAGATATGAGATCGTTTAAGAAGTTCTCGGCTTCGCTAAACTCGCTGACATCCATTCCTTCTCCCGTATACCAATGGAGGAAAGCCTTCCTCTTGAACATTGACATGAACTGTACGGATACTCTGTTAAACAGTCCCATGATTGATGTCGTGTTTCCTATAAAAGTTGCTGCAATCTTCGTTCCTCTCGGAGGGATGTCGCATACGGCAGTTTTGCAATTATTCGGTATCCACTCGACGAAGTAGGTCGAGTTCTTGTTCTGGACGTTGAGCATTTGTTCGTCGACTTCTTTCATGGACATCCTTCCTCTGAAGATCGCGGCGACTGTGAGGTAGCGGCCGTTGCGCGGGTCGCAAGCTACCATCATGTTCTTGCTGTCGAACATTTGCGTCACCAATTCAGGAACTGACAAAGCTCTGTACTGCTGAGAACCTCTGGGAAAAAATGAGATATTAGTAAAACAGTGTGTTGAAATAAATAAGTTATTTCTTGATTAAACCAATGTATAAAAAATAAAATTGGTATTATAAAATTATATCTCGGCGGATACGAAAGCAAAAGTGGACAAACCTATAAAACATTTTATACCTATATATTATTTCAGTAGGAATAAAAATAGGACCATTTGAATAAGCCATCTGGCATACTTAATAAATACATGGGACTAGGTTTGCTATAACTTCAAACTGGGCGCACTTTTTAAACTTAGTCCCATTGATATGATTGTCGCGTGCAATAGACCATGTAAATGTATATATATAGTTATATCGAATTTAATCCAAATTAATATATCCGTTTTTTAGAAAATTTTAAGTAGATTTAAAGCGATTATATAAAGTGGCGGGTGAGTTGATTTTAGAAAAAAATTTAAACGCATGTACTTGCCTTACACATTAAATACATTATGTCACCTTGTTTTTAAGCTAGGCAGTTCACATATCTTTATGACACAGAGAACATTTCGCGATGTTTGGTTAATTGAATTCAGGAGTTCTTTAATGTGTATTTCTATTGAAAACTCAGATTTGATTTTTATTTTTTAAGGGCTAAATCCTACATTGAGGACTTATTCTGCCACCGAATTGAAGTGTCAGGTTCAATTCTTGGAGCAACAAAATAATTATTGATTGACTCAGATGAGAATCTAACCCACACCGTTATGAACTAAGCACTAAGGAGGACGGACCTTCACCCCGATGTGATTAGCTATCGCGTCCTCCACATTTTAAATTTGCACTATCGTAATATTTCCTCTTATATTTCATACAAAAGAGAGTAAAATAAATATTATTGTGAAGTATCAATATATTATCCAAATCTTGTATTTAATTACTTTTGTACTGGCTTTTGAGATTTTTTTTTATTTATTTACTATCTTGTTTTGAAAAAAAATTTAAGATGAGGTGTTAACTGTTGATCGTAGATTAGTATGTGGAGAAGATGGTCAGGGAGTGAGGGTGCGGTAAGCAAATCAAATCAACAACATTTGCTGACCGGACCCCATCGATGCTCTTCTCCACAGACACAAATTATGTTAATGTTGTTTTAATTTACCTGGCGACGAGTGGTGCATAGCCCGGTATGAAGAAATGCAACCTCGGGAAGGGAACCATGTTCACCGCCAATTTCCTCAAGTCGGAGTTTAGCTGGCCGGGAAACCGGAGGCAGGTCGTGACCCCGGACATGGTCACCGAGACCAACTGGTTCAAGTCGCCGTAGGTCGGCGTCGTCAGCTTCAGCGTCCTGTTGCAGATGTCGTAGAGTGCTTCGTTGTCTATGCAGAAGGTCTCGTCCGTGTTGTCGACGAGCCTGTGGATGGATAGGGTGGCGTTGTACGGCTCCACCACCGTGTCGGAGACCTTGGGCGACGGCATCACCGAGAATGTGTTCATGATCCTATCCGGATACTCCTCGCGGATTTTATCCGTCAGCAACGTCCCCATCCCGGATCCAGTACCGCCTCCTAGCGAGTGGGCCAGCTGGAACCTGTACTAATAACGTTAATACTGCAAATTATAAATTCATATCTGAAACAAAGTAAAATATTGTATTATATACCTAACTAACGAAAAGAAAATGTCTCCCTTTATACAGGGGCGCATTAAGTCACCGCAGTGTCTATAACAAATAAAACGAGAAAGGTCTACAAAGTTTAGAAACATAATTATTTCTCAATAATTATTAACAAATTACATCTCGATTGATTACATTCCACATTAATTCAACTGAGACTACTCAATAATCATATCAATGTACGCCGACAGAAGTAGCTTTGCTGCTTTAAATGTCGTATTGCAAAAGTTTCAGGAATATATAAGGGAAGGTCCTCTGGACATCGCCTAATAAATTCTAGTAGATTTTAGTTTTTCAAGATAGAGGTGTAAGATCCATTTTTGGCGCAGTTCTCGAATTTGCTGCGTTGCACTGAAAATTGTATACTTTTCAAAATTAAAGGTTGTTACATTCCCTACGAAAACGTCAAATTCCAAGTGTAATGTGTTTGGAAACATGTCAATTAACATTTTTTTGCCAAAATTGGCAATTCAGGTATTTTGCCTTCCAGTTAACATGAAACTGGTGCGAAAAAAAAAGTTGCAACTTATTAACTTTGTCTTATTAATAATAAGAGTTAATTTATTAACTAATTCATCTTCAAGCGGATAAAAGTTGGGAGTTTTTTTTTTAAATTTCTAGGTCGATTTCGAGATGCCTTTGCTCTTCATAAATTTATTTTTGGTTCTAAGACCTTCAACTCTCTCTTTCACATTTTTTTACGTAAGCATAGATAATTTTTATTTATTTTATAAAAAGTACATTTTATTAAAGTTGAAGTATATATTATAAAAGTGTGAAATGTCTACTTTTTTCTATGAGAGGTGCAAGAGTAATTAGTTGGTGAGAAATTTTTATATTCGTACTAAGGCATCGTGGTAAAAATTTGTACACGTAGCAAAGAGAGTTAGAAAGGAATAAGTGAAAACACAAACCATAAATTTAAACTCAAGTGATATTCCAAAACATTTATTCAAACCAAGTGATAACTCAAAATGTAAATTTAAACCTAATTGATAATCCGAAACGTAAATTTAAACCCAAGAGATACCTGAAACATAAATTTAAACCAAAGCGATAATCCAATAAATAATTTCAACCCAAAATATAAATTATGTTACATTTACTTTTATTAAAAAAAATGGTAGGGCAGCTAATATTATTACAAAAGTAATGTTAGTGAAATATATATAATCATCAATATTTTCATAATTAAGTCTTGTATTCTGCTCATCTAACTAGTTTATAAATTGAAATAGACAAATAAATTGTAAGTCTGTCCGGCCCTCAAATAGGGAACCACATTCTACCAGACAGTTGAGTTATAAAAATTTGCATAGGTCAAATAAAATGAATATATCAAATACAATGTTCTGTGGACGCACCGTTTTAATTTTTTTTTTTAAATCATAATTTTAACAAAAAAAAAAAAATCAGCACAAAACAGCATTTTCTTTTCAAAGGGACCACACGAATTTATCACGATGCCATTTGGTTTGAAAAACACACCTGTAACATTCTAGAGACTTATGGACGAATTCTTGCAGGGATTGGACGAAGCAGTTTATCAGGTTTTTATGGACGACCTACTAGTGTTCAGCAAATCAGGGAGTGACCATGTGAAATATTTGAAGAGCGTGTGCCTGAGAATGAGGGAGTTCGGCCTCAAGCTTTCCCGAGAAAAGTCAGCAGAGGGGTAAGAGTTTACAATCTTTGAGAGTAATTCAAGCGTTTTATTTTGCACTCCTCTCTCTTCTATTATTATTAGTTTCACTACAGTAAAAGATAATTTGTGCCGAAACCGGGAACGTTATATATAAACACATTTATTTTTAGTCTAACTTGCTGTACTAGTTCGTTGCCTAGGGTTTTTCCTAATCCTCTTGGGAAGCACTATCAATATTTGAAGTTGTTTAATCTTTTATACTTTAAAAAATTTTAACTGCCGAGATGTAAGCTTTTAAAATAAAGAAAAAATTAGAACATTGTTCAAAAATACGTCTTACTTACTTAAAACTTTATAATTTTTTATCTCTCAAACTAAAATTCACAATAAATTTACTTATAAATATGAAAAGTATAATATTTTTACAGAAAATGCTCAAGATTTTTTTTTCGTTTCAGAAAAACATTTCTACAAAATAAAAATGTACATCAAGGATATCCAGAGGTAGTGTAAATTTTACATGAATATTTTTATACTCTATGAGCTGGGTCCCCAAAGATGTGAAACCCATAATATTTACTGTTTCTACTGTTACGTTGTTAATCTGAACCCTCGTTAAATAGAAGACATTTTAATTATCATTATTAGCTGGACGCTTGCAATTTAATTACCATTTAATTTATACAATTGCTTTCAGTCGAATCAGTCTAGAATTACATGCAATAATTGAGGCTCCTTCAAATATTTATATTGCTTTTACTTAACTTGTTCTATTAATTAACTGGACCAGTTACAGAAAAGGCTGGAGAAGATACTCTGTCAAAGAAAACTTAAATTAATTAATTTATAAGTCAATAAGTTTAATTAAACTGCAAATATTGATAGCCCCCATAGCAATGGAGTTGGCCTTAGCTCAACCTGGCATAAAACAATTATTAATAATTAATAATATTTTCAAAATTATGTATGAAAAAAATATAAACAGTTCTCCACGAATTAAGTCCAATCCAATGTTTCTACAATACATTGCTACAATATTAACAGCAATGTTATGTTATAAAATTTATTTATAATTATATGATTTAACATAACAAATAATACATATATATCTTATGGTAGTGCAGACTTTAAAGACATTTTTCAAAGTTTCTTGTAACTTAAAACAACAATATCAAAAAAAGAACCGGCGTGAAGACCGGGCAAGTTCCTGCAATGGCTAAATCACAAAAGGCTTACAATGAGAAAGCACACCATTTTTAGGTACCTTACTTTGCCATGTTAACAATTCCGTAAGAATGTTAAGTTCCCACCTTAGGTTTCTTAAAGCTAGATTAAGTTATAAAAAATAAGGTAAAATACAATAGGTTAGTAATATATTTATTTTATAAATGGGTGGGAGATTAGTGGTAAGGCACTGTGCTGATTCCTAGGACCCAGATTTGAACCTAATCTCACCAGATAATTATTTATTCTGTTAATGTTGCCGTGAGTTAATCCTATGGCTTCGGCATTCATCCAGCCTCATAAAATGGGTATTCTTACTTTAGGAAAAACCTTGTGTAACCTTTACATGATAAAATCTCACTTGGTGGAGATAAGATAAAATCTTATGTAAACAGTAATAAATGGTTAGTAACAATATTAGTAATAATATTGATTTTAGTACACGCAAAAATACGTTTTTGCAAATTGAACAGTGCGTTGGTCACATAGCTAATCTAAAATGATCGCCTGTTACGCCTATGAGGCACTGAGAGCCAAGATGATGAGGGAGACAGCGATGTTCTTGAGCTGATGATGAAAGAAAACTAACTAATCATTCAACTATCCACTTCTCACTGGATATAAGACTTGAACATGATCAGATGAAGAAAAAACTCAAATATTTATTCAAAGTGGACACCTCTTCAGTACTTTTAACCCCCATCCTGATATCCTTAATCCAACCCATCTTGAACGTGTTGAAGCAGAGATAACAATTCCACTCCAAATGACCCTTCCTCCTAAAGCCTTTCATCTCTCAGAAATAATGAACATCATCCACCAATTACCTTCTAAAAAAGATCCTGGCCACGATTTTATCACCTACCATATTCTGAAACAGCTCCCTCGTAAAGCCATCCTATTCCTTACCTATATCTATAATGCTACCCTCCGATCCACTTATTCTCCCGACCCTTGGAAATAGTCCATAATAAAAATGTCTCCTAAACCTTTCAAGCCACTTGAATATCCATCTTTCTACCGTCCTATTTCCCTCGTGCACATTATGGGCAAAATCCTAAAAAAAACTCTTATTACAACGCCTCTATCCATTCCTTGATTCATATCATGTTATTTCTTACCACCAGTTTGGATTTAGAACATCCCATTCTACCACGAAACAGTATCATGGAGTGGTTGATGTCATACCTTCCGCATTTGGCGCGGAATGTACTGCACGGGAGTCTTACTCGATGTTGAACAGCTTTTGATCGAGTCTGGCATCCAAGACTACTCTATAAACTTCGCCAATTCCTTCTTTCTACATATTTCCTATTAATCCGCTCCTACCTCTCTGATAGAAATTTAAAGTAAATCATACCCTAGCCTTTTTTCGAAACGATTGCAATTTTTTCCATTTCGTAAGAGATGCCGCTCCCAACACTCCACTGCCATGAATCAGTAGTGGCAGGAATATTGTTTTAAAAATAAGAAGAGTTATTTACAGTTTTAATTCAGATTATCTATTACGATTGGATATAGCATTGTCAACTTTGAGTAGGTTTGAGTTGATTTAATGTTATTGACGGTGGTTTCAGGTAAGGCGGTGATCAAACACTATCCCTACCTCCAGAAATCCTGAAATATGAATGTTTTTAATATCAGAAAATCAGAAAAAAAAATGTTCATAGTTTTAGCCTTCTCTGATATTAAAATTTATTTTTTCGAAAATAACAAAAGCAATAACTTCAACACATGCCAACCAATCTACAACAAATTTTGAGACCAGAATAAATTTGTAAGTGAAAGTTGTGTGATGCGAGAAAATCCAATTGAAAATAAAATAATTGTCTATCTGAAAAAACAAAAGTGACTGATCATTAGTACGGAATGATAATTGACTAATTTATTATTTATATTTTGAAGATATTTTTTACTGAATATAGTCTTAGATCTCTTTATATTTAATAATTTTTATTGAATCATTTCTCGGGAACCAACAAACTAACGAACATAATATGTATTCATGATTGTAAAATTTCTTTGTCACAGTTTTCGTGTAGATCGGTGGGATTATATTGAAATTATCACTAATTTTGTGATAAAAAAAAACTTTAAAAAAAGACCAGGATTGGAGTTCTTTCGATGGATAGATTCTCCACATGTCTGTGGAATGCCATTGCTTAACTATCATCTAATCTATTGGTTTTATATATGTCAATAGAGTTGTAAAATATCAATAAATAAATAATTTTTAAAAAAGACCAGGATTGGAGTTCTTTCGATGGGTAGATTCTCCACATGTCTGTGGCATGCCATTGCTTAACTAACATCAATCTATTGGTTTTATATACGTCCATAGAGTTGTAAAATATCAATAAATAAATTATTTAAAAAAAAAAAATCATGGAAGGCGAAACATATGAACAATTATTTTTTATTTTATGAAATGACGATTATAAATTTTGTTCCTGCCAAGAATACAACAGTTTAACAAAAGATGAAGCTTTAATTTAATCGGGATTGATCGAGCGGTCTCAGCTTTTTTCGTTCTAATCGGATATTTTTATTTTTCCTTTTTTTATCCTTAAAACTCATAAATATCCATTGTGTTTATCTATTGTAAATTTTTTCTTACAATGATACCTTTTAATTTTTTTTCAAATAGACAAAATTAAAGATACTTTAGAGAATGATTTTTTAAGAAATTCGTTATTTAAGCTCTGTCATACTGTTTCAATGTGGATAAAACCTAGCTGATATTAAAGACCATTTATTTATACATCGCGATTCTAATCAAAATCGTTTAGCCGTGTTCGAGAAAATCGAAAACATGTGAAAAATCGATTCAATAAGGTGACACTTCCAGTCGGTCGATTTTATCGAAAATTTAATTTCAGTTTTGTTTAACTTTTTGTTTTTGAACTACAAACACACATTTTGCAGGACTATGTTTTTTGCACTCTTCTTCTTCTATTGGCACAACATTGGTGGTCCACGGCCAAGGCCTTGCGTGTTTTTGACGAACTTTTCGTAGGCTGCTTTCGTCCCTCCCACGCCTATTTGTGAGTGCCTCACATTGCCTCACAAATGCCCGGTGGGAGGCTCTGAGTGAATATTGTGGTAATTATATGTATGAAAAAATTTCGGGTGGATCCGGGGCTCGAACTAACAACATTTGGGTTGGTGGTTAGCAGCGTTAAACGTTTCTACCGTCGTCCTCTTTCGTTTTTTGGATTCAGGAGACCTCAAAATTTATTTTTGTCGAACAATTGAACTCGAAATTTTTCACAATTGTAATAATTTCCTTTACTATATATCCTGTAAAAATTTCAGTAAAAATAATAGTTACTAAGTTATTAATTCTTAAAACTAAGAGAGTCAAAAAATAATGGTCGATTACACCAAATTGATATGGATGATTGGAACATTGGCCTTCACACCTGTTAGTGAAGAAATTGTGAACACTTTAAGTGAAGAAAGGAAATAGAAACTACGTACCCTTGAAGGCATTCGCAGGATTCGGCCTCTTTCCTCACTACATCCAGGATGGGATCGATGAGCTCTGCACCTTCCGTGTAGTGTCCCTTGGCCCAGTTGTTACCGGCTCCGGAATGCCCGAAGACGTAGTTATCCGGCCTGAAGAGCATGCCGAAAGGGCCCGACCTCACCGCGTCCATCGTCCCAGGCTCCATGTCCACCAGGACCGCCCTCGGCACGTAAACTCCCGTCGAAGCAGCATTGTAGTAGACCGAAATCCTCTCTAGCAAGATATCCGAGTCTCCGATGTAAGCACCCGTCTTATCGATTCCATGTTCGTCCGAAATAATTTCCCAAAACTTCGCTCCTATTTGGTTCCCGCATTGGCCCGCTTGAATGTGACAGATTTCTCTCATTTTGACATCTAATTTAAAAAAAAAAATGAAAAATATTATTTATTTATGCATCTAATATAATTATATCTAATATGATTACTTGTGATCTAAATAGTTTTGAACTTACATTAAGACTTTAGTTATTCCATTACTACTATGGTTTCAAACCACTTGGGTATATACCCTTTATAAGCCGTTCCATTTCTTCAACAGTTTCCAAAAATATAAATTGACTCGTTTCTGAATCTGTCCATGTACATTTGGAACCAACTCACAACAACCAAAAAATATTGAATTGCCCACCAAGGCTGATTTATTATATAAATATTATGATACTTTTGAATTCACATAATATTTATTTATTTTACCCTTTTTAGTTTTAGTTTTTCAATGATCCACGTATCCTCGATTCTTTTTTCAGGTTTCTTTTGACTATCTGAACCTCTGTTTTTACAATTGTGATCCATGGTTCAAATTATTAGTTCAGATATAGTAAATGTCGTTACTGTAGCCAGCCATGCCAAATCTACAAGCCAATCAGACCCCCCACCACTCATATTCTGCGTTTCTGGATCAAAGACATCGTTCCAGGCCGGCCATACCGCTCCCTGCCAACTACCTTGGTAAACCTCGCTGATTATAATTACCATCAAAGATGATTGTTATTAATTTTTGCTTGGTTTTGGGGATCTTAGCATAACTTCAAAACGACTGGGTAGACTTTGGTGTATCTGGGTACTGGTGTATCTTATATAGACCTCCAAAGGCTCCTGAGTGGTCATAAAGGAAACAATTAATACCTTTTATTATCCTCATTTTTTATTGGAAGAATCTACGGGAAGAATGGTACTGGTGATAATATTAATGGTTGATGAATTTCAACTTAATCTCATTTTTAATTACTGAATTTAAATACTGAGAATCATATTTTTTGTTCACTACTTTTAAGTAAACAACTAGGTAGCAGATCGAAACACCCTAAATAAAAATTGCCTTAAAAATATTATATAAATTAATATTTAATTCTATTTCTTGTAGACTTATCATTGAACAGGGTTAAAATGACAAAACGTCTGTCTAAACGATAATCAAGTTTAATAATAAACTTAGATCATTTCATAAGTTTCACATATTTTAATACAGAATAATTATTTCAGACTTATATGGTGGAATAAACTGGCATCAGCGGCCGTAGAGTTGTCTTGGAAACGATTATTGACCCATAAAAAAAATTATATTCCTTTGTTTTTTTGATGATTTTGAATGCGGATTTTTTTTGCATGCCGGGATTTAGAAAATTTCCTAATAGTGGAACGGTTTCGTTTTTAAGTGATATAGATTTTTTTTTTCATGAAAATATTTATGTTAGGGATTATTAACTGATATAAGAAAGAAAAATTCATGTAAAGTTCAAAATAATATCACAGTTATCAACATTTTTACCAGTTTTATCTAACCATGATAGTTAAAATCGACATAACACACTATAAATTACTATCGATTTTAACAAAACGAAACCATCTTCATGTATGGAATAATATAACCTCAAAAACTTGATCAATAGAAGATTTTTTTCCTAAAGGATATCAAGTCTTTTAAGTACAGAAGGAAATAACCAGTTAGCTTTAATGAATTTGTATGCCTTAAGATAATGATACAAAATCATTCTGCAATATGTTTACAACAATCAAATTGTACTCTTTAACCATATCTCTATTCAGAGTTAATCCAGCCTTTTTTTTTCTTTTTAATGCAGTAAAAATTTAATGAACATTGGTTATTCTGTTTAATCTGTCATACATAACCTTAAATGTTATGTATATACGCGTTATACATTTGCATAAATACTACACTGCGAGGAAGTAAATAGGAACAACATTAAAACAAAAGTGATGGATTCACTTGATCGAGTTAAGATTATTTCAAGGTCAATAGTTCATAAAATGTACAAAATTTTACTCATTTGAACTCAAAATTTATTTTTTATCTAGAATGTTCAAGAAATGATTTTTATTATTTATTAAATTTATTCACCAGATATCAGATGGGGATTAAATATAAACTAAATTACTGATTTGTAACAATACTTACTTAATATTTTAAATTTAGATTTGCCGAAAAAAAAGTTCTTGCAACCTTCTTGATAATTTATCTTGTCATGATTTAACAGCTGTTAATTAATTTAATTTTAATCTTGTATTTGAGAAACATGTTGACTCAATTTTTCTGTTATGTATTGAAGTTTTTCCCATTAAGAGGTTTTTTTAAGTCCGATTTAATACATTTTTGAAAAAATCTTTAGGAATTTTTTTATCTTTCCGATAAAGTATATTTATAATATATAAGAATAATCAAAGATTGTATGAGTAGTTTTCGCTTTCCAAAACGTAATTTTACTGGACCTAAAAATGTCGAATTCCTTTTAAATAACATACATTTTGATGTGAATTAGTGCAAACTTCACTATGAATGTAAAGAGAAGAAAAATGTAAGTATTTTAGAAAAACCTTAGGGGAGGTGGCTGGAAATAATATCTGAGCTGTTTTTATTTTTTGAGAAAAACTGTACGTTGTTACTCAGAAAATCACTATTTTAAGGCGATATTTTCATTATGCAACCTTAGAATTATATTTATTGATAAATATTACAATCTGCTACAACCTTAGGCAATAAGTAATAATGATAAATTATCACATTTATACTAGGATTAAAATAAGTTATCTATAAATAAATAAATAAACTCTCATTATTTCTATAAACAGGAAGATAAATAAAATAAATTGTATCCAAATTACAGTTTCAAAACATTCTTTATTTTCTCAAAAGTCCAACGTTTCGGCCTCTTATTTGTTATGGTAGCAAAATGTAAAACAATTAAATTGATTATAATTCATAATTTAATATTAATGAAATAGTGACAAAATAGGGTAATTTTTTCTGAAACTAGTGACCTGGGCAAAATAGCCTGCAAAAAATCTTTTAAATAATTTATGTGAGTGTAAATTGGTTTTTAAGATTTTCCTCGAGGATGACCGAATTATCCTAAACATTGGACTTTTAAAAAATAAAGAATGTTTTGAGACTTTAATTTAGATACAATTAATTTTGTTTGAACAATATTAACAAGTATAAAATAAATGAAAAGATTATAAACAAAAGTAACACAATCAAAGAATGTACAAGAACATTTTTTTTTAAATAATAATTTATTTGTTTTAGTTTATCTAAAATTTTTAATGGTTTTGTATTGTGTTATATTGCTGTCTGTCATATTTTCATACTATTATGAATGGTATAATAAAAAGTCAAATTAAGAGTAAAATAATATCTTAAACACTATCATTCCTAATTATAATATTTACATTCAGTGTGAGAAACCCGGAACCTCGGTTCCCACTTGTAGAGGAAAGAGCATGGACTCCGGAAGATCCTGAATTGCATTAAAAATTTTTACTTATTTTTATATATTTTAGGAGTTCTAGGGGAACGTTTGCCCTTAATATTGTCACACTTCCAATACTTTAGGGTTTTAATTCATTTTCAAAACCTACTAAAAATTTCATAAAAATCTATGAGGCACATGTGTGATTCTTTCCTTGTGATACTCATACATTATTTGGTGAATTTTCTTTACAGATAATTACGATCAATTATTTCATTGAGTTTTTTTTTTTTTTTCCCCTCCTAAGTTTTCTTTCATTATCTGTGTACTTCAAATTATAAATTATAATTCAGAGGCTGTAATCCTTCTCAAGTCCGTTTAGACTGGACTGGTATAATCATTTGCAATGTTAGAACTTGTGGTTTAAGTTGCCAGCTGTATGTAATTAGAGTTTTCCTAATTAAAATCCGGTTTTGAGAGAGTGGCCTCTCTTAAACACACTTTTTTTGTATACATACTTTTCCATTATTTTTTTTAATTTCCTCCCTAGATGACCCCAAGCCCCTGGTTTAATATTCGAAATTAATCTCAGCGCCCTTAGTTTTAAGCGTTTTCACAATCCTCGTAATCTTCTTGATAGAATGCGGTTGAATATTTTGTTCTCCTAAAGTTATTACTGGGAGTATCCAGCTATGCTTCTCCCTTGGGTACCCAGCGACGTACTCAGGAAGAGATATAACAGTCGAGAGTTATGGGATTCATTTTCAAAATTTTATTAAAACGATATTAAAATTTTCAATTCAGCAAAACTTGTAATATCACCTCTTTATCATTGCTCACTAAGCAATGATCTTAATATATTTTTTTTAACGCATAAGTATATAATGTACAACATTTACCATACTGCTTTGGGAAACACTTTTGCACAATACAATTTTCTTGATACTAATTGCATTTTACAAATTAATCTATTTTACAGTTTTGTGAAATAAATCCTGGGGGGGGGGGAGTACCATTGAGTAACATGAAATACATATAATTGATTTATATTTACATTAATATATGTTTAGTTATTTTTTGTTTATATCTACGGGTTGTATTTTTAGTGTAATTTCCTTTTTCTTTGATTAGAGGGTTTAATGAGTGGGGGCAAGACTGGAAGACATTAATTATGAAGAAGACAACCAACTTTGGTTCTTCAGTGTATAAAGCGTAAAATACGAATTAGAATCCTAGAACATATATTTTTGCGTTTCCTTCATGAATACAAATGTTTCCTATATTTTATAGTGAGTAAGAAAAATAGTTGAAACAAATTATAAATGTTTAAGAAATAAATTAGTACAAAGCAGCACAGGTGAAAAAATTAAGTTGCCAAAAGTGTATTTTCTTGTCGAAGATGTAAAATAAAATTTGCAATTGTGCTTAAAAGCTAAGAAAATTTAAATTTTCCAAAAAATACATTTAGACATTATTACTGAACTTGTAACTTTCGTATCAATAAATTGTAATGATTGATTTAAAAAAATAATAATTTCCTATAATAATCTGACCTAATAAACTCAAAAAAACATCAATGGGTACTCCATTCCTGCCTATGCTATAAGAAGAAGCAATGCCTGACTTTCATCTACATTATTGAATATTTTGTTGAAATTAATATTTCAATTAATATTGTATCTGTATCAAAACAAACTATGAAGGATCATGGATGCAGTGATTTGTAAGGAAGAACTAGATCAACGGTTGAGCAAGAAGGTGATCACAATCGACCACCAGAGTTTTACTCAATTAAGGGAACCCACTTAATGAGGCTTTGTAGACCCGAGAGGGCTTCCGAACCCACTGGGCTAACAAACGGCTATAATGAAACAGAAAATAATTATCTAACACAGCCGGATTCGAATCCGGATCCTTGGAGTTAGTAGCACAGTGTCTTACCATTGAGCTACCCACTCCCCAATATATTCTTTTAAAAATTAATAATATTAAATATTGTAATATTATGTTAAAAAATGACCGCATCATAAAGACAATTTAATGAGCTATTGAATGAAAACGATTATACTATTATGTTTTTTGATACAATGCCTCAGTTAGTAAATGAGAGAAGATTTTTATGGCAGTTTTTGGCGTTTTGAACTCATCAGACAAAAATCTACTCTGGTATAAAATAGCGCTCAAATTCATTCTTTTAGAATTCGTCATAAAATATTTTTCTCTTCCGGAACTTTAGAATTAGTTGCGGAGTTGGAAGAGACAATAAAATCGACTATACTACTATCAAAAGAAACTTTTGATTAAAAGATTTTTTTAAGTTTTAGTATAAAAGTCATAAAATTCAGAAAAATGCCAATACTTTAGGGTTTTAATTCATTTTCAAAAACTACTAACAGTTTCATAAAAATCTAGGAGACATATGGGGGATTCTTTCCTTGTGATACTCAAAAATTTGGTGAATTTTCTTTACAGATAATTACG
>NW_027108888.1:227003-228923 GCF_000696795.3 Halyomorpha halys | reverse complement strand
TTATGGAATTGTGTTTAGGATTTAAGATAAGTTGTAATGTAAACAAAATTATTTTTCCAGTCTCGTATCAACTGGCCTACTGTTCGTTTCGATCCATCTCTTCGCTGATGGTAAAACTCATATTTATCTTATTTTATCTGTGATTAATATTTTTTTTTTCATTACTTTTATTATTAATATATTACTTATACTTTTATGTTATAATTCAAGATAAGTAGAAGGTTTTTGAGAAATAATTAATTCTATGCCAGGATCAGATTTAAATATAAGAAAATTAATTGTTAAACAGCAATGAATCTATTCATAATTAGTCTGATTTTTATGTTGTTTTTTTCTCATAATAAATAGTTTAATTACTATTTGAGTTAATTTGACCACACCCCAACCATCTTCCTTTTATATATTATTATATTTTCCAATTAATCAGAAAAGTAATGAAATATGAATCAAATGATGAGATTTTATTATGTTTTAGGTATTGCATGTTATTTTGATATTCGAGACCACCTATTAAACTTTCAGAAACAATTAAAAACTTTTGAAAAAATTTTATTTATTTTTCTAATAATGTAAATCCTTCTGTTATAGATGGCAAAATTCATTGGTTCGTGCTTGTGGTGCAGAATGCATTGACTTGGTAAGTGATTTATTATTGATATATTTTATTTAGTGAATAATTATTTTTTTCTGTTTCATGTTTGTTTTTTTGTTAATAGAATAATATTTATCAATAAACTAAATGTAACATAAACACAAATATAGGATATATCAAAATAATGAGTTAATAGATTACCGTGGGTACATATGAATGAGAAGATGTTTGGGGTGTGCGTCAGTAAAAACAAATAAATAAAAACTTATTTTTTAGTGTTAATGTTTCGGCCCAGTCTTCGTCTGGGCTAAGATCAAAACACAAGATAATAACCATGATGAATAAAAGTAATTACAGAATGTTTAGAAAATAACTAAAATTACAGATACATAAACACTTAAAAATTACTGATATAGATGTTTAGTCTAGATATAATAAGAAGATAAAGACTATATGAGAAAATTAATATTAAAATTGTTAATGTGGAAAGAACAAAAAATAAAATACATATTAAAATCTAGTCAGTAAATATAGGTACAAAATGAAAATAATTTAAAATTAAAGAAATAAGTGGGAAAGAAAATGTATTTTTAAGTAAAATACAGGATTAAAGGAAAAAAATATAAAGTTGTAAAATAAAGAAATACGAATATGAATGGGAAAATATAAAAAATGAAGTTATGAAAGAAGTGTGAATGAAAAACTAAATATACATAATTAATGAAATATGTAAGTAAAATGCCAGAATGAATTTCAATTTCAAAAATTCACTTTTCTCATATAGCTTTTATCTTCTTACAATTCTTAGACACTTATCTTTCAACACTATTTATGTATGTTAAAATAAATAATTATTTAAACTATTTAAATAATGTTAGTTATTTTCTTATTTTCTAATCATTCTGTAATTCCTTTTATTAATTTTGGTTGTTATCTTGACTTTTGCTTTGGGCCCTGATGAAGGCTTGAAATTATGGCCGAAACGTTTCTAGTAATAAATAAGTTTTTTTGTCTCCCTCCCATCTTCGTCTTATTTATAAAATATATCAAATTGTAGGCATTGTTTTTAACAATCGGATTAAAAATAGATCACTAATAATAGAATAATAATTAACTAGCTCTAACCCAGGTGAAAGATCAGGGTACAGCTAGTTAAGAAGTAAAATTAGAAACTATGAACTCTCTCTCCTTTATATATTAATTAAACATTTTAAATAGCAAAAAAGAAAAAAAATTCAAAATGCTTTGACTTGAATTATGTCTTTTGTGTTTCTGACAACTTCTTTGCTTAAACTTTCACCATTCTTAAGTCTAAATAAAAAAAAATA
>NW_027108888.1:220445-223884 GCF_000696795.3 Halyomorpha halys | reverse complement strand
GGACGGATGCTGGTGGATAAGGTGTAGCCCCATCTTAAGGCACTCAACCGAGTCCTGGGCTGCACCACTTTTTAAAAATATTGTCTCCAAAAAATTAAATGGTCCCACCAAATAATTTTGTATATATTTATGAAATTAAAGTTTAAAAAAAAAAATTTATTGGCAGCAGTGGCATGCGCTATCCTAACGCACTGCCACACTGTTGCCGAACCCCGGTAAAAATGTCCGGAAGGAGGGTAAAAAAAAGTACATTCCGCGCTCCAATGTTGAAATATATATCTTAGAAAATAATAAATATAAAACAACTGTAAAATTTAATGCATACAAAATTATAAATCCGTATAAATATACATAAAATTACCCATAGAGATTTTAATATGCAATATAAATAAAACTTAAAATCGGGATAAATTAAACTTATATATAATTTAATTAAATTGACTTAATAAAGCAATAACTAATAAAATAAACAGCTGGCTCCTAGGGCTCAAGCTCTTTGAGAAGAGCTATGAGGATATAGCTAACAGATCCTGGCTAATTACAGTTAAAGCTAAGTCGAGAGTCAGCTGCCAATGACGAGAACTTCATCTGCAATCCATCATCCATCATCTTGAACCTGTTGTACCAAGTAGTTGCAAGTGCTAATTTATCTATTCGTCCATCTAAGTAAATGGTCAGTGGTAGTAAAAAGTAGAACCTCTTCTTCCATTCCGCTGTTTTTTTTTTTGCTGCAACTAATCTTTAAAATTGTAAAATTATGTTTCTTAATTAAATGTTTAGATATATTTTAATTATTTAATAAATATTAAATATTTCTGGTTGGAAATTAACTGAAGTCCGTTGTTGTATTTGATTATTTCTTTTAATAATTCATTATAATTATTCCTGTTCTAGAACTGCACTTACATTAATTTAAATATTTTTCTGCTAATCGAACATTATCATAATTATTTTTAAATGTATTTTTTCAATTTCTTGAGACTGGTAATTATTTATTAAATAAATCAAAATTGTACCCTTGTATAGTCTCAACACTTTTTATTACATCGATAGTCCAACGTTTCGGCCATTTCGGCCATCCTCAAGGACAATCTTCAATACAAATTCTCACCTCACATCAAAATTTAAAAATTTGTTTTGCAGGCTATTCTGCCCAGGTCATTAATTATAAGTCAAACACACCGTATTTTATAAAAATTTATAAATATTTAAAACATTTAATTTTCAATTTATCCATACTATCACTACCATATAAACAAACTATTTTTATCTATAATAGTTTATTAAAAATAGTGGAGGCTGAGTAAATGCGCTAAAGCCGCAAACACTCAACTTGAGTGGAGAATATGACCATTGCCAGAACTTGAATTGTCCATTTTTATTTTAATAAGTCTCTTGGCCACTGCCTTTTCAACCTCCTAGGTGGGCTGTAGGGATGGGTGGAACTAGATAAGGTTTGATCCAAAGGATTAGGATGGTTAGAAAGGTTTATATGGAATTTTGAGAATTTGGTTGGTATGAGGTCAAGGACAAAAGGGTTGAGCGATTTTAAAACTGATAAATGATTTTCCTTTAAAATGAGAACAATTATGTACCTTGTATTTATATATACACACGTTTAGTTTAAACTTTTATACTACGGCATCTACAATCTATATATTTATTTCAAGATAATTTATACAATTAAGGTCATCTAGGAAAGAATAACCCAACCGTTTCCATTCTAAAGTAATAGTTTGTACAACCTCTGGTTAGTGCATTGGAAAATTGTGTATCATAAATTCATCGTTTTTGTAAATTTATTTTTTATAGGAAGCTCATTTGATTCAGAACACGGTGTGATAAAACTAATAAAGCATGGCTATGAGTGAACAATTAATGTAAATAAAATGATTATGGATTTAATTTTCATCTCTTATTTCTTTCTTAGGTAGTCAGAAACAGTTAAAAAAAAGTATGGTTTTTACTCTGGTCTTAAAACTGTTTACTGGAGTGTTAACCACCACTTAGGCCTTCGTGTTTTTGCATTTTTCCCTGTTAAGTAATAAGTTAGCATTATTTAGATTCAATTAAATGCAATTTTAAATCGTTAACAGTTAATTAATGGTCTTTGCTAAGACAAATGAGTATTAAATGTATTTATAAATAGTTTATCAATATTTTTTTAATAAATCAATAGGACCTATTCCGACTGTCTGTGTCCGACTTATTATTCTCTGTTATTTTTTAACATTATGTCGTTTAGTACTTGATATTTTTCAACTGAATGTAATTGTCGTTGCTTGTCTGATTACTTATCTTTTCATTAGAATCATCTCAAATAATTTACACACCACTAGTTCATATATAGCTAATAATTGTAATATTTGTTGTATTATATAAATTGTATTATTACTTCAATCGTTTATTTCTGTAAGTTGCATTTGACGATAATCTTACACTGAGGCGTTGGATAAACGAGTTTCGCAACCATTTTGTGAAGTGTAATCATAAGCTGTCAAATAATATTTGACTAAAAAAAAAGGTGCAATATTAGAATACAATATAATAATAAAAATAGTTCTCCTTTGCCCCAAAAAATTGTTATTAATATAAAATCTACCCCTACAATCTATTCAGGCTGTATGAAGGGTGTTAAGGTGATATTCAACTAGTTATCTACAGGTGACCAACCTATTCTAACCACGGTGAGGTTTAATTATCATATTTACAGGGCAGTATTTATATACATGTAAACGAAATATATATATTTTAAGATCATATTGGTTGGACTTTTTTTAATATACAATATAATCTTAACTAAATCAACTAGTGATATTAAAGCACCAAAACATACAAAATTCTATGCTTTTCTTAAATAATGGCACATCTGGAAAAAATATTTTTATTTATTTTGTATTCCATACATTGTGCTGTAGACTGGCTATTTTTTTACAACCTTAGTAGCACTGGAATAGTCTATAGAAGGACCAAAGTAGAGAAAGAAACGTCTGTCTACGTTAATATAGACTTTAGAGCATGTCCATTTCAAAACTAAGTCAAATCTCGTTTTTTTTTTAAGTTTGAAATTATAGTTTATTTGGAACAAATGATATTTGTACTTTTAGGAAATAAGCTTTTAATTTAGGTCAGGGGTAACCTAATGCGGGATAGCATATATAATTAAACTTTTTTTTTATAGAAGGACGGCTTCTCGCATTATGCTAAGCCAATGCGTGCTACGTCACCCAGGGCTGAACCGTAGCTTGCTAGTATCATTGTTGCATTGTGTTAGAGGAGACTTTTAATAATAATTGTATGAAGTATGCCTTCCACTTAATTGCCAGACTCAGTTCACTTTTGGTTGGCTGGTTGGGTTTGAGTGGACTGTATATAAATGAAAATAATACATGATTGGATGATAATAAAACTCTATTATATCAATTACAAGTGGTGTAAG
>NW_027108888.1:204461-220395 GCF_000696795.3 Halyomorpha halys | reverse complement strand
GGCTGGTTGGGTTTGAGTGGACTGTATATAAATGAAAATAATACATGATTGGATGATAATAAAACTCTATTATATCAATTACAAGTGGTGTAAGGAGTGGGGGAAAGAAATATTTATGATTAAATGGGTCAATAAATTTTGAATGACTAGGCTATGGAAAACTGTAGATGTAATGAGGTAGTTGGTGATAATGTAGATGTTAGTTTCACTTGGTGGACTCCACTTGCATTTGGTACTCCATTGCATTGGTACTGCATTGTCTTCTCCCTCCTTATCTCTGGAATCCCCTCATTTCTTGATCCCTCTCTCCCTCTCGTCTACTCACTTATTTTCATTACCAAGGATTGTGAAGAAGAAAAGAAATAAAGAACCGAGTTGGCAAAATACACAAGCAAGATGATTCTCTCTCGTTAGCCTAGTCACTCTCTTGCCACCGAGGGTGCTGGAGGAGGTGAGATTTGACTGTTGGCCACATGGGGCGCTACTAATCCTATATATGGCAGCCTTTCCGATTCAACTTTTCGGTCGCCGTAGGTTACCCGGAACAATAATAATAAGAGAATGTGTGTAGGAATCGGTTGAAGAATCCACCAACCCTTAGCCATCCTGACCAATTTCGTGAACTAAGCCTGGAACTTACACTCCATCGTGGTGCACGCGGCGAAGGGTCACGAATTTTGGTACAATACTCTCTTACACTGTGCTCTCTTCTACAAAATTTTGACAAGTGTGCAAACATTTCTTTGAAATCAAATAGGTCTTATTATCATTAAAGTAGTCTGACAGGGCTTAAATGTCGAATTTTGAAAAAAAAAAACATGTTCCTCTTAAGTATTGTTAATTTTATTTATTTGAAAAAGTAACCAGTTCTCATTGTTAGCAATAAAAAACAATGAATAAATCCAAATAATGAAATTTATAAATGAATACTTGCCGATGGGCAAGTCAATGAATACTTGATTGATACCGCTGTCTTTCCTGATTCCCAATGGCATTGCTATCTTTTGCTAGGAACAAAACTTCGTTATTCTCACCTCACGAAATCATAAAATACGTAATCTTGCATTCTTTGGTGGGATTTATATATGCATGAATCACTGACTGACCAGTGGCTAGATTTCTGTTAGATCCAGCTTTGGGGAAAATTAACTTTTTAATGAAGTCTAATTGAAAACTTTTAAAAATTATCCTTTAAAACGAAAAACTCTTTTTATCAATCCTTTTTGTGCGGAAATTATTCAACCAGATGGAGAATCTGCAGCTATAAACTAGAAGCGTTCTACTAGAAACTTAAAAATACGGAATTACTTAAAAATACGAATTTTTCTGGCATCAGAAAATTAATTTTTTTTGTTCATAATTTGCGTTATGGTATTTATATTTTGTTTTAATTACAAACATGGCGATAACTTCAACACTCATCCACCAATCTGCCCAAAACTTGTGGGCTTACGTAGGGTGGTAAATGAAAGTCGAGTGATGCGCTCACAGCCCCAGATTTTCAATAATGTAATACATAGTCGTAGAAATTGCACGTTTCACAAATTTCATCATTATTCCAATCGACGAATCAATAATGGAGCTTCGACGATGAACGTATCGATCCTAGGCAGCTTTGATAAATCGGAATCGTTCCATTTCTCTAGAGACCCGGAAACATTGTATAAAGAAGAAAGTAAACATTTCTTATTGTAGTTATAATTTCATGGAACAGCTTGAAGGGAACAATCGAAGCAGGACAAATAAAAGACAAGGGTAGAACAAAAGGGCGCTATTCTCTTTGAAATCCTCTTATAAAGAATGCAGCGGAGGGGAGGGGAGGAAGCAGTTCCTCTCCCAGGGGTAGCAACTTAATAGCGAACAAGGTTATCAAAATAAATTCCTTATTGCTCCGTGTAATCCTCGATTCTGGAAGCCGCTTACCGCGTCACCATAATTGCTTTTATGCTATCTTAACGCTCTTGTTCACATTCTTCATTTATTGGCTGCGGTTGAACATTACCCCCTTTTCTCTCCTTATAACAACCGTTTTCGTAGAGATATTCTTACTTCTTCTTCTCAGAATATAACATTTGAGTTGAAATCTTTATAGACTTCAATATATATCTATCATATACTTAGTTTACAAATCATATAAATTCTATTATGACCTGATAGCTAAGTAGACCAGAGCGCTTAGTTAATTAGGTTGTGGGTTCGTATCCCAACTGGGTCGGCCACAATTTTTGTGACGGTTTTCCCGAGAAATAAATCTTGACATCCGCACTCTGAGGCCTTATAGGTCCTCAATAGATAGAGCCGGGAAGAAAACAAATTATCTCACCTCAATTTTTTATTATTTTAATGAAAACTATGTATAATTATTAGTCGAAACTGATGAGACTGCCAAGTATAGGTAAGGGGAATAAAAAATGGCGGCTGTTTCAAAACCTTAAAAAACATTAATTTTTCATTCGGAGCACTATATCTTAAAAACTACAAACAATACTAGAAAATCTAAAAGAACATTATTTAAAGAAGAGTAAATTTTTTGAAATATGAGCCCTAAAATTGCTGTATATATCTAATAGTTCTCGAGATATAGCCTTTTAAAAAGCAACATTTCACAAAAATGTACTGATATATCAGTAGTTAGTTAATTTATTTTGAGAAATCTATATCTCATGAACTATGTGACGTATAGATGTCTATTAGCAATAAAATTAAAGGTATTTTAATGTACTATAATGTAGTTTATGACCTTTACCTTTGTAGGAATAGTAGTTTTCATGATATCTGCTAAAATAAATTGATTTATAGTTGTTCGGACAATAAGTTTGATTTGTTAAAACTATATTTCAGAAACCATTGGACGTACAGATGTCTGCCAGCACTCAAATTAAATCTAGTTAAATTTATTATTTAATCATAGTACGTCAAATGGTTTTAGAGATATAAATTTTTCAAAATAAATTAACTAGCTACTGATATTTCTGTAGGTTCCATACAACATTTTTATGAAATATTGCTTTTAAAAAGGTATATCTCGAGAACTATTGAACGTAAATAGCTCTATTAGGGCTTAAATTTTAGCAAATTTACTCTTCTTTAATGATGTTCTCTTAGATGTTCTATTGTTGTTGGTAGTTGTAAAGATATAGAGCTCCGAATAAAAAAATAATTATTTTTAACGTTTTGAAATAGCCGCCATTTTGTATTTCCCCTACCTATATTTGTCAGACTCATTAATTTTGACTAGTAATTATACCTTGTTTTTAATTAAGTAATTAAAAATTGGGGTGAAATAAATGCCTTTTTTCTCTTCTTGTGCTCTTGTACTAAGAGGACTTGAGAGATGAAAAAAACTTCGGTTCAGTGTAGATGGAACGGAAAAAATTCACACAACAAAGAATTGGATTTTACTTAATGTATTGTAACAAACGGCCATCAAAATTCGCATTTGAAAATTCCAAACGTTTCAGCAAAATAATAATTTGGGCTTATTTTTAAACAGACTTATCTCGGTTAATATTTTCCCTATGTTTCTGTACGTAAAATAATTTTTAAACTAAATTAATTGAATCGTTTATTTTAGAATAAGAATAAGCGCCTAAAATAGGTTTAAGTAAAGAAGAAAACAATGTTTCAACACTACAATTGGAATGGTTTAAAATAGCAGAAATAATTAAATTTTGATTTACCAAATGACCATATCTGCCTGTATTTTTTCTTAACATAACTTAATGACTTCGATTCATTATATTAGTTTAAAATTTACTATATATGTGTATAACTCATTTTTATTGTATTCTTATATCACTTTGTTTCATTATATTCTTTAGCTCTTTTTTGGTTTTAATTTGTATTATAATATACTTTATTCTTTATTATTTTGTATTGTTATTTTTAATCAAGTTCACTTCAAACATACTACGAATTTATTATTTCATTATTAGCTGTAAATTCGCATCGTCATTATTAACTTCATTTGTTTTTTCAATCATTTTTATTTATTTATTTTTTTCTATTTTAGTTTATTTCCATTTTAGTACTTTGTTGTGGATTGCATTTCGTTATTGGAATTACTAGTTTTATGGCTTAATTCAATAAATCAGTACTGTTCTAGCTCATACATTCTATCCATCACAGCGTATAGGATATATACCTCCACAACATAATAATCAAAGGAGTAACTAAATCATTTATGTCCATCATTTCTATATACGTTTTTAATAAATGAAATAAAAAGTAACAGTACAATGTAACACCAAGTTTCTAGTAGAACGTTTCTAGTTTATAGGTTCAGATTCTACATCTGACTGAAAAATGTCTGCACCACGCAAAAAAGACAGATAAAAACAAATCTGAGTTTTTCGTTTTTAATGGTAATTGGCAAGGTTGATTTTTAAAAGTTTTCAATTAAACTTCATGCAAAAAAGTTAATTTTCCCCAAAGTTGGATCTAGCAGAGATCTAGCCACTTGTCAGTCAGTGATTCATGCATATATAAATCGCACCAAAGAATGCAAGAGCATATGAAAATTAATTTCGGTTTTAAACTAATGGTAAAGGAAAACTAAGTTATGTGAGACAGCAAAATAAAATACAATCTTCGCCTTTTATTCTTTCTATAGATTATGTACAATTTGTAAAAATAGCCATCTTTAAATTTTTCATGATTGCATATATTTTTTTTTTTTTTAAATTAGTGGTGGGACTGGCTCTGTGGTAAGGTACTGTATTACAATTCCAAGGACCCGGGTTCAAATCCTGTTGTGGCAGATAATTATTTTGCGTTTCACTGTAGCCATGAGTTTGCCTTGTGGGTTCGGGAAAGCAGTAAAATGTACCGGTTAAAGGTGATTCTGGCCAAATCACTTCACACAACCCGACCCTTCATCGGTCGTAACAGTACAGATTTCTTTTTGTTTTTAATTTTAGTTTGACCTTGCCTCAGTCTGGTGATTTCATCCTCAATTCAGTAGTAAATCTCTTTTGTTAAGATATTGCTAAAAATCAATTGAAAATGAGTTCAAACATGTTCCTTTTACAAGTAAAAAAGGCCGGCAACACAAATGTATAGTTTCAAATACGGCCAGGTTCAGTGGAGCAAATCTAAACAGAGTATTCCGACTACGAAAAATTTCGGTAAAGATTTTGAAGTTTGTTATTATGGTGAAATACATTTTATTTCGTTATAGATTACACATGTAACGTATAGTCCTGAAAACAGTGAGTTTTTTTTTTGTTCGGAGGTCGTGCATAGTGTTGGACAAAATTAAACAAATATAACAGTAATGGGCGTGCTAAATCGTCGGAGAACGGCTAAATTGGGAATTCCCGACGGAATTTACAATTTAATTGAATTTTTGTCGAAGACCCGAGGGAGCTGGGTGTAGGAGGAGTCGAGGTCCTCATTTCGAGCACTGGGGGCTCAATCGAGGGTGAAAAGTCATTTCTCTCATTTAAAACTTTTCCATCCTAACCCCCCTGCCTCTACCCCCCTCCCATTTTCAGACCGAAACCGAGTAATTTCTTTCTCTAAGGTTTTAAGTCCATTAGCCCCGGGGACTTTATCATGACTTATTCAGGGCTTCTTTCCGGATCGGTGGCTGAAATTATCACCTTTCGATCCAATATACTGCGCAAATCTAAATATTTTACTTCTTTAATGCTTTAATATTAAATAAAAGTTGAAACGCCATTTTTTTTTTCGTTAAAAGTAATTTTAATTTATTTAAAATCTTTGCGAGAATACTTAACTTTAGCTATTGTTGTGATATTTATCCGAAAAATAAATTAAGGTCATCCGTAGTTAGAACAGCAGCTGCTCGACCTCATAAGGATAAATGAGTTCCTACTTAAATAAAGAAATAGCGATCCGACACATTAAATTCAGTCATTTATACCCAATTTTGAATTACTTTAATGAAAACTATATACTGTTAAGATTCAAAATTGGTGACTGCCGACCACGGTAATGCAGAATAAAAGATGGAGGATATTCTTAATTTATTTAAGTAAAGAAAAAATTATTTCTGTTAAAAAACATATTTTTATCTGAACTATACATGGATTACAGTATGTGTAATTAAAAAGTACGTTTTTCAGGTGCACGCGCACTTAGGTATTTAAATTAGAGTAAATTTTCTAAAACATGAGCTTTTTACGATAAATACCCCATAAAATACCGTTTTCAATACCGTTAAAATTATTATTTTGTTAATTAACCTAGGTGAATATTATGGAAACTAAGGTGTTATGTTAAACGAAACTACGAAGACAAACGTTATCAATTATGAAGTATGAAGCTAATTATGGAGTAAGTAATTATAATATTATAACACATTCAATTTGCTATAAAATGGGTTCTAAGAGGCACCTGTAGATCTAAAAGTTTCTGAAATATAGTTCCAAATAGTTTTCCAAACATTAACGAATCAACATTTCGTTAATTTATTTTGGCAAATGATAATGGTAACAGCTATTCCAAATCTTCAATTGACAACTAATAGACATATGTACATCGTTTGTAGGAGTAATAGTTTCCATGATATTTGCCCATATAAAATTACAAATTATTGATATTTCATTATTTGGAAAAAAAATATTGCCTTTTTGAAAAGTATGTTTTGTAAATTATTAAACGTAAAAATCTGTATTAAGGCTCATATTATAGTAAATTTATTCAACTATAAATTATTTTATTGAGTTTTTTTAAAATTATTTATAGGGAGTTAGACATTTTTTAAAATTATTTAAATGTATAGGCATAATACAGTAAATTTATAATATATCGTAGTAAAACATGATTTTTTTTTTTTTGTTCTTTCATCAGTTTTGTTCTATATTTTCGATTTTTTGTAATCTTTATTTCTTATCATTCTTATTTTTTTTTCCTGTTATTTATTTATATTATAAATATAATTTTATCCCTTAACCCAATATATCATTAATTTTCACCCTCTTTACCAAACATAAAATAAAACTAAAATATAAATAATAAATTGTTAAATAAAAAAGCATTATACATAAATAAAAATCTATCGTATTTTCGCTCATAAGTACGCTTAATTTAATTTAAATTACAAAAAAAATCAAATTAAATGCTTCAAATTTTGAAAGAGAAGTTTTTCTTTAAAAATAATTTTTCACCACCTCCCAAAAAGCATGTTTTCACTTCCTCGCTGAAAGATATTCACCCTTCACCCTCTCATCTTAACATTTTTATGAAGCATAATTAAAGTTACTCCAGATTAGCCACTACATGAAAAGTGAAGGTACCATACTAATAATTAGATCCATCGCAGATGGAAATTATAACTTTTTATAATTGATATTTTATAATAGGACAGGCGTGCATGAGGCTGGTTTCGTTCGGGCGTCCAAAGATCTACAAGGTGTTTAAAGGAAAAACAAAATAGAGATTTTATGTGTGAAATCTGTTCATCTTCAGATAGTGACCCATACCCAATCTTTGCATTCGGTCTCTAAAACGGAGCTTTTCTCTCCTCTTGTGAAAGAAAAATTAAGTCTCCGGAAGGTCATGGCGCTTCAATATCAAGCGTGCCAGGAAGGTATTGAAAGCTAGTGCCAGCCACATTAATATTAACGCACCTAATAAGAAGATTAATATTCTAGGGTTAAAATAAAATTAAAAACATTGGAAAACCCTACAAAATCAGATATTTATATAATTTTGGGGTTAAATCAACTTAGCCACACCCCTTCTCTACATAATGAACCACTGAAATCATGATCATGACCGAACTTTGTTTTTAAATTTTTTTTTTCTAAACTGTTGGATAAGTAAATTCCTAATTACAATACATCCTTTCCTAGCGACCATGAACGAAAATATTATTGAAGGAAAAACACCAACCAAGAGGAAGGGCCAAACATTTGGAAAAGGAAGGAAAAAAAAATTGGAAGGTTTGGTGGAGAAAGCTGAAAATGAGTTGTTTCTTCGGGTGCAGGGGGCAGACCAATTATAGGAAAGGTCGAGTGTCTGGGGCGATTCCTCTCTCAGGGGAAATTGTTTTGTCCCTCCTTCCCTCAAAGGGAATTAATTGCCAGCCTCACCTGGAGCCTTTTCAATTACCTCGGAATTAGGGGGTCAGCGAGTCAGATCTCCGAGCGATTAGTCTCCTTTCGAGAGATCTTTATTGCCAACTGTCCACTCTACAACCTGTACTTTAAGGCAATATTAAAATTAATAAAAAGTAATTATATTTTATTGTAATGGAATAATTTCTATAATAGATAGCCTTTGTGGTGCAGTAGTCCCTTTAAACGGATACAACTATATGAAGTACGCTAAAATATAACTTAGAACTAATTTCTTTAAATGGATTCTGAAGTAAAACCAAAAACTCTAGTAAGCGCATCACATCTCGAAAGGAAATTGATCATTTTATATTTAACACAGCTTCTTTTTTTATCCAGGATGATATTCCCCTGACAACATGCTATTTGCCATATTTTACAATTAATGTGTTTAGAAGTTTAGTTTATTTTAGGAAAAAAAAATTTGTATTTATATTTCGTAATATGATTTAGTGTAAAAGAAACAATTGCTGAGGATTGTTAAGCCGTTGCTTAGGCGTCGCCTAGCAACAGGCAGACCATCTTCATTTTTAAATCAGTTCCTGTTAGTCATTGGCCATTACAGTTCGTAATCACCTCTGTCTCCGGTTCAGTTTGTGTTATTCTTTGGACATTTTGAGTGTTTTATTCAACATTACAGTCCGGAACCAGACCTTTTCTGCGTTGCTTGTCTTTAACAGGAATATGAGTTGTTGCTAATTAGTTGGCTCATCTAATTCATTACAAAAATCAGACCCTTTCTGCCCTCAATAAGTGCCAGTGAGGCCATCTTCGCTATTGTATATTTCGACTGTTGATGAGTCAGTATAGAAGTGGGCCTACCAACTTTGGCCTAGTTTGAAAGATGCAGCGATGTTTATAGCTACGTACACATCTTGACAGCAAACTATCTCTCTCTAACCTATCGGACTGAATCAACTTTACTTCGGGACCGTCGACCAGAATTTGTTTTATGTACCTATTGATTTTGTAAATTTGTTTCTTTCATTTTCATAATTTTTTTAGCTAATTTTATTTTTGTTTAAAAGACCTTCTATTTTACTTATATTTAATGTTTTCGTTGTTAGCTTAACAAAATAAATGCTTATATTCCGAACCATCTTGTTTTGTTTTATTCCTTTAAGGCAAAAATACATCTTCAATTTAAGGATACATTAACACTGTATATATATTATATTAGTACAAGAGGCGGGAAGAAAAAAGGCAGTTATCTCACCCCAATTTTTTATTACTTTAAAGAAAACTATGTCTTATTACTAGTCAATCAACCTCAGCTGGATGATTACTCAGTACATATAAGGGTTTACTTTTGCCGTGTACGGGGCTTCGGGGTTTCTAAGCCCGACTAGGGGTTCCCCGTACAGGTATTATATTGAAATTTATTCATATATTAATGTATTTATATTATGTATTTGTATATTTATATTATGTATTTATATTATATATTTATATTATGTATCTCTATCAGTTCCTGATGGGAACCGCTGTAAAGGGATGTGCTATATTTAATTCAAACACTAGACACCATCTGGACCCCTTCGCCGTGGTATGCTAGATATGAATATCATAAGTAATCATTGGAGTTCCTTTCCAACGGTATCGTGTTCACCAATTTACTATGCTATTATATATGAGGTGGCATACATTAATTATAAAGTAAAGTCCTCGTTTTACATATGTTTTATATTTACAATTATATATACATTACCAAGAATACTATTATGAGAGAGCATGGTAGACTTGTACCCTTATACTTTAATTATGAATTGAGAATTACCAGTTGGGATCTTTGATATTTATACTGACTCTAAGTTATTAATTCTACTACTGCCATTCTAATTACATCAGAAAAGGTCTTACTTGTTTCGGTATATCGGTCGGCTTGGCGGTTGTCGCGGAGGAGCGTCCATATTCGCCTCCTGGCTGCCGCTCTCTCTTTCTTCGGCCTGTCTTCAGGTGTTCATCTCTCCCAGACTCCTCCAAGACTGTCCTCCTCTGTCAGACTTTTCTCCTCTTCTAGCCTCTCTCAAAAACTGTCCTCAACGGTGTTCCTCCTGCCCTTTTTGTTCATTTTCTCCCCTCTCTTTCTGACTCCTCCTTCTTTTGATATCTGTCCTTTGATAGGTTCCTCTATTTTCAGAGGGAACCTTTCATCTTTAAAAGTTTCTTCTTTGAAGAAAGCCGGCTTCTGGCGGCTTACTGTATTTTTCCCGAGGTTTTTAGCGAGGCCCAGTTTGAGATAAGGGGTGTTTATTTGTTTTCAATTACGGCGGCTATTTCTCTTTGCCACTGGCGGTACTTTCACCCGAGATGTCTAAACTGGCCACGTGCAAAATAAGGGCTGTTTGTTTGTTTAACTCTGCCTACACGGTCAACCGTTCCCAGAGGGTGCATACCCTCTGTTATCTATATACTTCTATACATTTCTTTAGATCTGTTGCCGACGGAATTTTGCCTAGGCCCGGGGGTATCTTTGGCATGCCGACAAAAGAAATTATTTTAAGTTAAAAAATTCCAGCTGGTGCCTCTCACACATATCACTTTACTCTAGCAGAGATACAGAAATTTATTTGAAACTCATTGTGAGTTAATAAACTCAGCGCAATAAAGCGGTTAAAATTACATAATCAGTACAACTAGATTGGATTTTTTTAATTTCTCAAGTTGTTATTTTGTACAGGAGCTTTTTTTCACTCCCTTCCTGGTCAATTATGATATACGGGGGGAGGAGGGCATTATTCTCAGGTTACCATCCTATTCTAACCATGGTATGGGGTCAAGTTTTCATTTCATTGGACCGCCATAGTAATAATCTCGGCCCCCAAGGACGGATTCGAATCAGTGCTGCTGCAGTCAGGAGCATGACTAAGTTGGCGTTTGAACTTGCTCGGCCACGAACGCCCAGGTATTATGTTCCTGGAAGAATGAACTATAATGTTTAAATTTTCTAGACTAAAGAACATTTATTATTTAAGATGAAATAGTTTTTTTCAAAAATCCCTATAAAAAAAATGTGTCAGCGAGTTATTTTCATATATATTTATCTATTACCTTCTGTTTTCCAATAGGTTAAGAGATTCAAACTATTAATCATTATTATTGCCTCAGTTTATTTTCATCTAAAGAATTGGAGGAATCGATTGAATTAATTTCGTCAATTACTTTGAAAAGACACCGAACAAACTACAGGCTTATAATTTTTTTTTTGCTTTCTATTACTCTTATGATTAAAAACCTCGACCATAATGCAACATAATAATTAAAATGAAATATCATTTCCTATTCCGGATAGGAGTCATGAGGAAAAACATTGACCTCTTCTCTTTTCACAATGATATTCAAGGCCCTTCAGAGAGATGTAGCGATTCGAGAAATGATGGCTCTCCAAGAACGATTCTTGACGAGAATTAATGAGAAAGATATGCAGTGTACGCATCTTGTCTTCCCTTATCCAATAGTACGAGGGAGTGAGGCCGTGATCCTATTGAAAAGGATTCATGATCAGAAGAGGTTTTTGATTTAATTAAAACAGTGATCAAATTAAATGAATATATTATATATATAGACAAAAACAGCTGAAACCCATTTTATTGTATAACTTATAATATTAATTTGTACCTGAAAACTTATCTAACCTCGTTGGATTCCTATAAACTCTCTAATTACTTATAAAATCTGTATGGACATACACAAAAACTTAACTACTTTAATTTAAAATTTTAACTTTTGTCTACAATTGAAGAGCTGAATGTACATGAGCTGTACTTAAAAACCAAATTTTTAATTTCTTGAATTACCATAATTTTAGGATTTAAGAATATTATGCTATGTAGAAAGGAATATTATAAATATTAAATTGAAGTAAGAACTTCAAATATTGGATATGACATTTCTGGATTTTGTGATTCTCTGTAACATTCTAAAGTTTAATAGTGTAGTTTAAAATTAATTTCATAATTTAATTAAATTAGAAACAATATAATTATGGCAAAAAAACTTCTAAACATGAATTGGATTTTTTGAATTTTAGAAGAAACTCACCATACGATCCCAAGAATACAATTATCTTTTCCTTGTATAAAAATAACTTAAGTTAAAAATTTTAATTGTATCGCAGTTAGCGAAAATTTGCGATTTCCTAAAACAGAGAGATTTCTGTTTGATCCAATTTCTTGGTTGAACTTCAACGAGTATCCAAGATATGAAAAGTTAAGTTCGCATTGTTAGTCTTGTTACATTTTTGATTTGTTTTTTCATAAATCACTGATAAATGTTTATATTTAAACAATGATACTACAGTTCAAACTTAACAAATAAAGAAAAAAGAAATTGCACAATAATATTCTCTTTGTTTCTAAAGATAACTATTGCAGAGAAGAATGGAAAGTAATATTAAAGCTGAATTGATTTTTTATTAGACAAGAATAACGGGATGAAATAACGTTATATGTTAAATTTTCTATTGAATCTGTTTTTTTTAAATTTCTAAAATGTATTACTTAAATTAATAGTGTTTTTAATTAATAAAAAAATACAAAAAATGTATCTATTTTAATAATAGACAACAGAAACAATATCCGTCTGTTGAATCCTGTTCGCAATTAACTAAACCACATAAATAATAAAACTTTTTTATGCTTTAATAATTCAGTAATTTAAACAACAATATTGTATTTATTTTAAAAGAAACCACACTTGTCACAAACAGTGGTGTGGTGTTGATCCCTCATATATTTACCTACTGAGCTCTTTCCAGTGTAGCCTGTCGTACATAGTTGCTAAGAGCTCTCCAATTATAGAATTTTAATAAACTGAATAATTGTTCTGGAGAGCAATTCCGCTACTCAAAATATATTACTCTAATTTCATAATACTTGTGAGAGGTTCTCAAAAAGTGAATGGTTCCTTCCTTTTTTTTTTGGAGTTAGATACCGGGCAGATATCGATACTATATGCACCCATGATCTTTCAATTAAATTGAGTAATTACGCTCTATATATAGAAATATTTTTGATTGGTATTTAATATATTAAATATCAATTAAAGTACAAACAAAAAAATTTGGATCAAATTAAGACCAGATAGGTCTGTTCCATCAACCAGACTACCCAGAACTGTACGGTGCATGTTTGATACTGGATTTCAAAGGGAAACACATGTACTGCGCATGCTCTGGACAGCCAGACGTGGTAGTTATAGCAGACCTTATAATATATAATTATATAATAAAAACATTCAACTATGCGATTACTTAATAGAGTAATTACGCTCTACACCGGAAAATAGACTGAATCGATACTAAACCGAAATTATCATTTAAATATGGCGTTTCTGTAATATTACTGAAATAATAGTAACGTTTATGATTCGATGATAATATTAGTGAAAATTTAGTTATAAAGTTTTATGTAACACAAAGAACATAATTATTAAAACATTTTTAAGAGCCAAAGCCAAACATTATTTGGATGGTCCTGTACAACTTAAAATTATAACAAACAACTAATTATAATTATAATTATTATAAATTATTAATGCCCATGATTCATTTATTGAAATCAATCAACTTACATATAGTAAGAAAGAAAAAAAAAAACATTTTTTCTTAATCGATTTAATGTAAGTAACGGAGAATGAAGACAGCTTTAGAAATTACGCTTTTAATTTATTTAATTCTTGTAAACATAACATTGCAACTTATACAGTCATGTATTGACAAAAGGATTACATAAATGATCTCGGAAGAAAGAAATATTTGGATCCATACGAAGAAAAGGATTAACCTGGTTTAGGTACATGTTAATAGAATGACGTCTTAAAAGATTTCAAGTTAATTATAATACAAAACGTGAAAGGAAGAAGGAAAGGATTACGAAAATTGTGATAAGAGGGAAAATGTCTGGAAGAAACTGGAATCAAAGAACACCCCGAAAAATCTGAGGATTGGAGAACAATTAATGAAGATATTTATGCTGTATGACTGTGCAAAGTGTTTTGTATCCGTAAGGTTTTACACTTTTTTTTTTGTGTGTGTGTATCCTTATTTTATAATGTGAAAAATTTGTGAACGGAAAAAAAATAAGATTTTGAAAATAAAATGGTCGGAGTAAAAGAGGATTAATTAACGGTAGAATTTAGAAGGCTACACAACGCTAAATTGAGGAAACTGCATCCGGTAACTGTAATTCAACTTATAGCATTGCGGCGTATAATGTGGGAGTGTAAGTTTGTAGGACATTGCAACGAGGGGATCCCTAAAATGTTAATAAACAGTGAACCGACGGGTAAACGTTCGAGGGGTAGACCTAAACGTAGATTGGAGGATTGCGTTAAAACCGATTTAATAGATTTGGGATTGGAGGGGCATTACGAGACATATGTATGTAGAGAACGATTGGTGGTATCTGAATCGAATCGTAGGATTTGCTTACCATTATAATTACTTTAAGTTGTACACATCAAGGATCAAATTCAGTATCGTGTTTAACATTTTTTTCTTCTATCAGTCTAGTTGCTAACAACTTGTTGTAGATTTGAGCTACTATAGATTACCTTTAGTCCAATTTAAACTTTAAACGAAACTTTCAGCCAGGCATGGGTAAATGATACATAAATATCATTGTTTTTGGCTACGGATAAAGAAGTGACAATAGCTTAAATTGACTCAGAAAGACAGAACAGACCTTTCACGCTACACCTTGAGAGACAGTACTGTCATGGCAGGATATGTTTATAGGACAGCAACTTCTCCCAAAATATGTAGGGTTATCACATTATACTAGTGTGACCAAACTGTCAAAACAATAAATGTTTTTATTGGAGTTCATAGCTTCACTACCCTAACCTGTAATTCCAGTTATCATGCAATACCTAGTGCAAAAGTATTGTAATGATTCTAAATGATACCATGGCATAAACTATTATACAGGTCAACCATTGTAATGGTTGTAGCTCCTGGCAGTAAACTGTAACCGAGTAAATTAGCTTTAACGTGACAGTATCGACTCGACAGTTATTCGACCGCGGTGTGGTGTAAGATTCGCTGTAATAGCTTTATATGAAAAGATACAGAGACTAATAAATTCTTTATACAATACTATCCTCAAACTTGTCTCCTAGTGTGTCCTCCTCCGACTTTTTTCAACTTACCTTCCAAACTGTAACATCAGTCTCAAAACGCTTCTATTGCTGACTTATTTATGTGTAATTTAAGCAGATGGGGATAAGCTAAGATCTAAAACTAGAGGAGAAAGTGTGTTTGAAGAAGTAAAATGTCTGCTTGAGAAGTTTCCAGTAATTTGGAAAAGATAGAGCCAAGGCTTACGTGGCAATTTCCTATGTTGCATATTATAGGATCCGTGACCCGGACAATACCTCGTTCGATAGGCAATTAACACCTCCGATATGAGGAGCTATAAAAGGGTAAAAATGGCTCGAAAAGGGTTCTAAAGGGAAAAAAAAGAGAAATCGTTGGGACTGTCTCAGATTAGTTTCTCAGATTTACGCTTTTGTATACTGTTTCTTTGTAATTTCAAAAATTAAACTTTTTACTCAAATATTTGCACAGTAAACAAATTTATGTATTAAGCTTCCAGGTTACTTACGATAACTAACGAAAAAGTAAATTTGTTAAATAATAAAAATAATCAATTATATCATTATTATATCACTGACATTTTGCCTGTTCATTTTACCTTTTATTATATTCTACATTCACAAATCGTCTATAGGTCATTTTTTCATCTTTATTTATCTAAGTTATACTTACTCTTTAAATTTACGATTATAAGTTAAGCTTTCATATTTATTAATATTTACCGGTAACTATTTTCGCTTGTTTTAGCGTATTT
>NW_027108888.1:202097-203749 GCF_000696795.3 Halyomorpha halys | reverse complement strand
TAGAAGGAGATTTTATGGAAGAGAGACTAATGTCCATTAATGTCGTTGATTCATTCAACAATCGGGGAATATTTAAGCAAATAGGAGAAAAAGGTCCAGAAGGAGGGTGAAGCCTAATGGATCTTTTCTATAAATCTTCCAAGAAATGAACATAGTAGTAAGACTGAAGACAGCTTGGACTCCTTTGTTGCGGAAGTGCTTTCTCAACTACCTTCCAACTTCTGTGATGGTTCATTTATATATATATATATATATTTTATTGAGTCCTCTTATTTTAAATTGATTGAACTATTTTCGATCAAGTCTTTCAGAAGAACCTGTCAAAAATGGCTGAAAAGGTTTTAAATAACATTCATCAATTTTTAGTTTCAATTTAGATTATATTTTGTTACTTATAAAACCATCCATAAAGACCTAAATGTTCCTTATGTAACCGATCTAGCCCGAACCCGATATTATTTCTTCCATAATAAACTCCCTAACCACCCAAACCCACTAGTTTCTAACCTTGCTTCCTCTTCCATTCCTGGCAATCCTCCGAGGCGCCTGAAAAGAAGATGGCCTCGTGACCATATATTGTAAACTGTTTTTAGAGTTCTACTACTGGGTAGTTTCTCTACATCCTGTATCATATCATTATGTCATTATGATGAAATTTACTTGTTGTATTTTTTATACAGTTGTAAATATCAATAAATAAATTTAAAAAAAAAATTAGATTATTATTGTAGAATTCGTATGTTCGATTTTATAAAATAAAAACTTAACCGACAGGATGTTCAATGATATAGACTGCTAAATAAAAAATATTAGCTTTCAGCTGAAAAAAAAAAACTACTAATTTACAAGAGAATACTAAAACCTACTTGGACTTATTGACTAAAACTATTGGAGACAGCGGAAAATTCTTGAATTCTTTCAGTTCAGAGCCCTTCGAATAATAGTCAATGCTCTATACTATGTAGCCAACAATACCCTACATTATGCCCTTAATCTCCAATTTCTCTTAGGCCTTTTTAAATCCTAATTCACCACATTGTATGGAAAATCACCCTTCATCCTTATTCTTTAGAGCAATATTCTAATTTCAGTCATCCTTACAATCCTCCTTAGCCCGGATGAATTACCTATTGTACTGAAGTTCTGGAAAGGCCAGATTCTCCACTCTGGTGCTGATCATCGGCAAGATAAAAAGAACTTAAAAGCATCAATAAAGACTTAAAAATTTAATTGTTATTGTACAATACAAGGTTATATCAACATTGAAACAAACTTATTACAAAGCAGAAAGAACTATGATACTTCATATCTTAAGGCTAATGAATGAATGTCATTTCTAATCCTTAGAGGTACATATAAAAACATGAAAGAAGACCAGGAAGGGGATGTTAGGCAGGTAGGGAAAGATTTTGTCCGATCAAATTTTGTTTAGGTAAGAAGTGGGGGATAAAGAGAATTCATCTAATTGGATATCTTTAAATTAGTAGGAGGAGATTTTATGGAAGAGGTACTAATGTCCATTAATGTCGTTGATTCATTCAACAATCGGGGAATATTTAAGCAAATAGGAGAAAAAGGTGCAGAAGGAGGGTGAAGCCTAAGGGATTTTTTCTACAGGTCTTCCAAGAAATGAACATAGTAGTAAGACTGAA
>NW_027108888.1:199082-202047 GCF_000696795.3 Halyomorpha halys | reverse complement strand
TAAGCAAATAGGAGAAAAAGGTGCAGAAGGAGGGTGAAGCCTAAGGGATTTTTTCTACAGGTCTTCCAAGAAATGAACATAGTAGTAAGACTGAACTCAGCTTGGACTTAATGACTGTCTCTCTTAGATAAGGGCCGCACGTGGTTCAGGTTCTAAACCTGAGGAATACGGGCGGCGCCGGTTCGAATCTGGCTTACGGGGTGGACTTGTTTCATTTCGTAGAGGTCCCACGAAATAAGAGCCTTACCCTCCCCCCCCCAACAATGTTTAGGATAGGTTAGTCACCTCTAGATAACCCCCCTCTGCATGTCAGAAATGAACAGGAAGTGAGTAAAAAAAAAAATTCTCTTAAATAACTCTTCTGACAATGACAAACCATCTACCAATGGCCTAGTGATCCAAGAGAAGACTGCAATCCCAATTCGGCCAAACATTTTCACAATAGCCGATGAAGACTATTTATTATAATAGCTGTTGAATAATATTAGTAACAACTTGCAGATAGCACTCTAATTGCCTTAATTGGATTTCAGTATCAGTAACGCTGTTGAGAGAGAAGCAGTCTTCGGAAGTACAGCTCTTTCTTTCAAAAGAGAGAGGACAATCTTGGTTATATTTATGAATATTAACTGATATTTGTTGAATATTAACTGATTGTTAAATAATACCACCTGAATAAATATAAAAAATATTATTATACAAAAGGTGTGGATAGAATCTGGTTCTATTAATTTATTTTGCTGTAGAGCCTTTTAGAATCATTGCATGGATATTTTCATCGGTATAAAATGTTTATGGAATTAGATTTCCTATAATAATCCGTCATAAAATATATCCCAGTGCATTGAAGATTTCACGGTTGGGTGAACTTGAAAACTACTCCACGAAGTTAGAGGGTTGAATAGGAACTCAAAGACAACTCAAGTCGAAACACTTATGCCTAACCAAGCTTCATCCCTATATTCCCAAAATTGTAGATACCAAGAGAAATATTTATTGAATCGAAGAAAAAAAACTTGTTTGTTGTTAAAATTTGTCTGTTTTAGTGTTCATAGAATCCAAAACATTGGATTTTGATCCAGGTTTTAGGTTACAATAAATGAATTAAATTGAAGACATCAAATTGCTACTTACACTTACATAAAATATTTTGGTTATAAGTTTCAAATGTTGACAGGTAATCAAACGTTCGTCAATTATTCAGGTTAATTAAGTGTGAATGTTTTGTCCAGGCCACTCCTTGTCAAAAGGCTGTCATCAGGTTTCCTAATTTAAAAAAAGAAAACAAATTATGAGAGAAGAACTGGAGATAGACTTTGTGTTTATGATAATAGGGAGTACCAGTCCGGATGCTATAAAGATGGACACTAGCTGAAAATAATCCTTACTTTTTCTGAGTGTCTTAAACCCAATACTCCGATGAGTCACCATAAATGTAGTGTGCTTTTAAAGAAAATATATGCAACCATAGTTTGGGCTGCATGATCCTTGATCCACGTTCGGAACCCATGTCTAGTCTTGCTTCTTCTTCAAGGGTTAGTAACAGAGATAGAGGTCACCCAGTAAAATCTTCAGTTAGAACCGGTGGGGGAGGGGAGAGGGGGTTAGCTATATCAGGTGTTAGTACCCACCGTGCCTCATAGGTTTCACCGTGGCTTTATACCACTACATGACCTCTAGTACTTGCTATAATATTTAGCATCGCCTTTCAGCTTGGCATTAAAATAAAACAATTGACATACCTGTTGAATGAATAGTGAATTTATAGTAAAAATAATAAAAGAGGAATATAATTAACACCTCACTGTAAAACTAAATGGAATCAATAAAGAAGAGGCCAACATGCTTAAAACTTTGATTCAACACGAAGTCCAACTACATTACATCAACATAACATCTTTCTTTGAAACTTAATTTAAAAACTGATAATTTTTTTTTTTTTTATAATCAATGTGAGTGAGTAAGAGAGAGAGAAGAAAACTGGAAGCAGCCCTAATTGCCTGGAACATGAAGAAGAGCTGGAAGGGAGTGTTTGCGGCCTGACTTATAATTGGCAGAAATTGAAATTGGACCCAGGATCGAGAGGGGGGAGGCCCACGGGAAATTAACTCGGTTTTGATTTGAGCCGGGACACTGCTCATACTCTGTCAATAACTGATTCCGACCAGGGAAATTTTTATCTTCTGTCTCCGAGGCCGTCGGTTCATTCCTTTTATCGGATGGACGTTTTATGAGGTTGTGATTGGAATCCTGATTTCTAGATTAATAATTATCGTGCCAAATTTATCCGAAAAATGGTCAAATGCATTTACAATATTTCTGTGAAATTTAATTATTGCCGTTCTGTTGTTGGGCCATAAAGAGTCTATGGTTCTTTATTTGACAGGTATGTAATGTTTTATGTCCATCAAGCATCTACAGCCTGGTTCTTTTTTTTCTCCAAATTATATCCGTAGCTGATATAAAGAAAATCAAAGTTCTGTGGTAAGTCAGATTTATGCTAAAACACACTAAGGTAAGTCAGGGTAAGTGCATAATAATAGGTAATATTTTAAATTTTATTTTGTTAAGAGAGGTTCCAACATTATAATGTTAATTAACTCATATATAAGATCTCTACCACCAAAAAACAAATCTAAAGATCAAGAACTCAACTAAAGATCAAGAAATCTTCTTGTCTCCGAATACGCACTAACCCTGACTTCTGAACTGTCATATTTGCATAGGACCTAGGAAAATTTGAATCGCTTTCAAATAAAAATAAATGATACTGGCCTATATTTGCCTTGTTACTGGATTTTGTTTCCGTACAAAATTGGAGCATGGGTATCACAAAAACTGTCAATAATTAAATCAAAGCTAGTATTTCAATTGTTATTTTTTTATTTAAATATATAATAGCAATTGAACAGAAAATAATTTTAGAATATATTATAAAATTTTTTATATTGGGAATATTATAATA
>NW_027108888.1:197031-198805 GCF_000696795.3 Halyomorpha halys | reverse complement strand
TTTTTTTTTTGTTCTTTCTATATGAAATTTTATCAAAATTCCTCATAAAAAAAAAATCTGGTCATTCGAAATGCAAGTCGAAAATTCGTCATTTTTATATTACAGGAAATACTTGATTCTTGTTCATTTCATTCTAAATAAATTTAATTATTTCCAGTAACGGCCTGATTTCAGATTCAGTAGCATTGCAAAAAAGTAAAAGGGTGTTATTAGGTATTGCGTATACAAAAGAATTTAATTTAATGTTTGAGAGCTTAGGTGTTCAGAAATTTATTTTGGTTGTATTATTATTATTTTTTTGTTTTCAATAATTCGTTTCAACTTATTTGTGAATTTAATTTTTCTTTAACTTTAAAAAAATAATGAATTTATATATGAAGAAAAATTGATTTATATCTTTTTCCAAAATTTTATTGAAAAATATGTAATATTTAACAAGTTATCCAAGCTATATCGTTTCTACTATTATTATCACAAAATGCCAGCATTTTGTAAATGGTGGTGTTAAAAATTACCGGAAGAATATATATTCATTGCTTAGTTATGTAACTACTTAGGTCTTACAAACGACAATGTTATATAACAAATTAAAGATCATTAATTGTTTATTGAATGATTTATTAATAAATGTAATTCGACCAAGTGATATAATCATAAACCAGCTGATCTCATTGTATATGGACTTCAACAGACCAGCTATTGGAGTCCAAGGAACAACTGGAGTAAGTTGTTTACTACAATACCAATTGACCCAATTATTAAGTTAATGCACTTAATCGTTGCAAAATTTATGATTTTCTAATTTGTTTAATTATAATTGTTGCTAGAATCACCGTTTAAGAGTCATAGGCGAAAAAATGCCTCATTAGTTACTTTTTTAAAATTAATTAGGTAATTAATAAGAGATTTAGGGCCGCTAAAAATGGATTTCCGTTTCAAATATGGTAGAAATTAATTTTTAAAATTGTTTGTAGATGTATATTTTATAAGTAGGGTTTTATATTTCGGGTTCATGTACGAAGTAACTTTTTGGCTATTACTAATAAATACTATTAAGACATTCTAGGGCCGTCCGTAGCTGAGATGGCACTGGTCTATCTGAGATCTGCGGGCGGCGCCGGTTCGAATCCGGGGCGGTCGACTTTTTTTATAATTCCTCCCGCATTCTATCCTTATAATCCAAGATCCTTAGTAAAATCCTTGATGCTCTTTATTACATTACAAATAAACTCGTCCACAAAAACCTTAACATCCCATTGGTTGCAGATTTGGCCAAAACAGATATGCATCTTTTCATTCCAAACTCCTTACGCCATCCTAACCCCTTAGTTCTTAATCTTTCATCACTAGCAATCCCTGGTAATCCGTCTGAAAAGAAGATGGCCACGGGACTTTCTAATTTAAATTAATGCTTGAAGTACCGATAACGGGTGGTTCCTTCCCAAGATTTTCAAGTGTAGATGAAACATTCCACATATTTACTTATTGTATTCATTATTTGTACAGTTGTAAATTATATTAAATAAAAAAAAAAATTTTTTTTCATTAAGTGGTCCCATAAAATTAAAAACTTGACCCTCCAGCATGATTAGACAGTATAGGACTTCAATTAGAGTCGTGGACTGACGAAAAAAAAACATATATCAACTATATGCTCCCACTGACGTCTTGTTTCAGTTACAGAAACGAGTTGATCTATAAATACCCGTTCATTTGTCCCTTTACATTTTATCATTATTATTTTTTTTGTATATATTTTTTAACATTTATTACT
>NW_027108888.1:192920-196053 GCF_000696795.3 Halyomorpha halys | reverse complement strand
CTCTATAAAACAGTCTTTTACCGAAAAAATTGTCTTTTCAGTTGTCAACCGTTACAAAAATGCTATATTTTTTTTGTATCCTGTTTTATCATTTTCCAAAATTCAGGTGCGCAAATCGCGTACATTATTAGCGTAGAATATAATTAATTATTTCAAATATTTGAATCAGCTCTGTTACGAATGTGAGATAAATAAAACATAATGTTTTATGAAAAGTATTTGGTTCTAAATAGAAGGTTTCATACAAAAAATCTGTTGCGCATCTCTAAACTTTCACAACACCTTCAAATAAAATTAATCCTTATTCATTTCATAGCTATTTCTTTATTATTCAGAAATACAAGTGCCGCTATTAAAGTTTAGAGTTGGGAAATCGAAACGATATATTAATATATTGATGTTTTTTAACGTTATATCAATAGTTTACAATTTTATTCTTTTATTAAATTCATTTTTTTTATCTGATTTTTAATTACCTATATTTATAGTTTTGGGGGAGAGCACTGTTTTATTAGTATTTGACTGTTTTATTTTTCCGAAAGTATAATATCTCAACTATATAAAAATATTTTAGTGATCACCCTGTAATATTTTATTTTACATGTGATTACAGTGTAATATTTCATTTTGTATATAATATGATCATCATCTAATATTTTACTTTACATATGATTGCCGTTTAATATTGTATTTTAAATTAAATCAAAAATAGTTAATGAATTCGGGACTAGGCCCCTTTAGAACAATTATAAGGTAATTGTTAAATTACAATAACATATATTGGCTTAAAAAAATGTGGACACAATTAATTAAAACTTATTTTAAAATTACACATAAATAATTTTATATACAGAGAAAAATAAGTTAAAAAACTTAAAAATACATAAAAAACAAAGCAAAAAGGTTACAAATTATCTGTACTATTATTATATTGGATTATATTTGTGAAGTAAAAGATTGTTAAAAAGAAGGGTTTTTAACGAGGGAAGGGTTGGTACATGACGTATGTTAGAGGGAATGGAGTTCCAGTGAAAAAAAGCTTATATAAAAAATGATTTATCAAACGCAGGAGTTCGTTGAGGTGGAGAGTAGATGTCAGATAAACGGGGCCTGGTAGTATGGGATTGGAATGAGAATTTGAATTGCAGGTTTTTTAGGATGTAGGAGGGGGGCATCGGATGGATAGAGCAACTTCAGCTAGGCGTAATACTGGATTATGTGCGTATCTCTGCTGATCCAAAAAAATAAATCATACTACCCAATTCATAAGACGTTCAAATTTATAATTGAGATTACCTTAGAGTCCACCATATACCAGGCAGCTATAATCAAAATAGGCGAAAACAAGAGAAAATATTAAGAGTCTACGGGTTTTAAGTGGAAAGAGATAACGGATTCTTTTGAATTGCTTCATGGTTGGAAATTTGGAAAATGTGTGGTTTTCAGGATAAAGTATGATAAAAAGTGAATCCAAGATTTTTGACTGACGTATGGAATAAGGTAGGAGTATTGTTTAGGATAAGGTTGGGGTGTACTGGGAATTTCAGGATCCTTATTTTACATCCAGGGTGGAATAATAAAAATAGGTCCAAACAAATTGAGTTTAACTGATAGATTGAAGAGGCACTAAATTGAAGTCCAAATAAAAATTTAGGGATAGAAACTTAAAATTTATTTTTTTCTGTTTACACTATAATGAAAAAAATAATACGATCCGAACTATAAAATACATGTAAATACAATTATAAAATTTGTGCAACGAGTAGTACAATTAAATGAACAGTTGTACAATGGGGGGTTCGTCCCCCGTTGGACGGACGGACGGACTGGGGTGTCCTCTGGTTCTTTTATTTATTTATTTTTTATAATGATTCTTCATTAATGAAAATATTGTTTTATAAATAATAATTATATTTCTTAACCTACAGAGTTTTATGTTATGCTAATTTTTTTTTAAATATTTTATTTTCTACTTTAATTTTAGTTTTTCTTCCTAAACTTCGGATTTTATTCAATTAACGGGATGTAAATATGATTGGTATGAATGTACACGTACTCGAAATTCCGTAATTTTTACGTACGTACTTTTTACACGCATATTTTTTCACTAATGAACTGAAATTGAAAATGAAGTAAAAATATTCTTCGCGTTAAAAATATACTTATAAATTAAAATTTGGTTAAATTTTATCTTTGAAGTATGAAATTTATTAGAATATTTCTAATATCATTATAGCTCACAAATAAACGAGGCTATTTATTTTTATTAAGAATGTACTTTGGCCAGGATGTCAAAGATGTAGAGGGAGTTATGTTGTTGTTTTTGGCCTATCAAAATCCAATTATCCCCAATCCTTTACTGGCATAAGCCATGTGGACTTCAGTCAATATTCAATCTTTGAATCGTCAAGTCGTTCAATAATATTTCTAACAATGTAAAAATTTATTTAATTTGTGTTAGTTTCGTTTATATTTGTCAAATTATTTTAAATAGTGCTGTGAATTATGTTTTTATTATTTAATGCCGATATTGGAGTATATAACAAGTGAAGTCTACGAGTTTATTGTGAGTACATAGATTTTACATTGATATTAAATTAAATTTGACTATCATTAGCATATCGCTGTTTTTCTTGAATATCTTACAAAAATAAAAATGTTTTTATTCAAAATTGGACGTATTCCAAAGATAGTTGACTGCGGTTACTTTCTTTACTTAGGTCATTCTACTGAACTTCCTAAAGTTATTTGAATACTTCAATCTATTGAATACTTCTTTGAATCTATGGAATACTTCAAACACAAAATAAAAAATAAAAATTTTTGTCATATGTGCTACTATCCAAGCAAAGCAAAGATGTATTTAAATAAAAACCAAAACAAATTTTAATATTTGTTTGATTTATTTCCGAATTCAACTATCTACGACTGGCCTATTCATTTAATGTTTCTGAAGATTAATCACGATGTATAGTTTAGATATTTTGGGCATTTTGACCTGCTTACTGCGCTATTTTTTTATTTTACGATCATTCAGATATTGTAATACCTACATAAATGGTTTTAAATGAAATGCAAAAAAAAAAATCTTAAAGAGAAGTAAATTAACTTTTTTTTAAGTAATATTAATTTT
>NW_027108888.1:190493-191893 GCF_000696795.3 Halyomorpha halys | reverse complement strand
TCATGGGCCACCACTCACCTGTTGGCTGTACGAAGCTCTTTCTTGTTCAGCATACAGCTTCTTTGTTGATTCTAACTATCCATTTGATTTGCGGTCTCTCATGCGGTGTCTTGCCAACTGTACTGGCATAGACTGTTGTTTAGAGGCGTCCCGTTGGATTGTTTTGAGCTACATATCCACCTTAACCCTCTTGATATGCAGGCAAGGGTGAGTGGGCATGAGATATTACTGACCGGTCTCTGCAAGCAGTTTACTGTTAGTTCTTCTCTTCCATCTGTTAAGGCTCTGATCCCAAATCACACACAAGGGCTTTCAATTCAAATCATGTACACCCTTAGCTTCAGATTTTTAGAAGGCTTTCGGAATTTCAATATTCTTGACGAAGAGAAAAAGTCTCTGTTCGCACTATAAATACATTAAAAATATAATAATATCAGAATAAAATACAAATAAAAAGTTATTTATTTTTTTCTAATTAAAAATTATTAACTATTGTTATTACACACAGTTGAAAGTTGCAGTTTACATTCATCATTTCTATGATACAGCATATTCGAGGGAGTTTTAAAATTCATTTATATTTACTAGTATTTAATCAACTGTTTTTGCAAAATTGTGGTGTTATTTTTTATTATACATTCCCTGCACATTAGTTATATACATTTTTATTCAGAAAGATTACTGTAAACATTTAAATACTGATAATTAATTCTGTAGAAACCAAATTTTTAAGACATACTATCCTTATTATATAAGTGATATACTCATGGAAAATTAACGAACAGTTTTCGGAAAGTATAACAATAGATCCCCACAATGCCGTTCATGACGGCATAACAAAGGAAAATTAAATATTCTCTTCCGTTTTGGAACACGATATGCAGTTCGCTGGGATGGGATTCTAGCCATCTTTCAAAGCTTTTGTTATCTAAACATCCGGCCTTCCACATATAACCATTTTAGCAAGTTTTTTTTTTTTTACCTCTTTTATGTTTATAAATTTTTTATTTATATTCCACTTAAACTACTTTTAAAATCTTGGTCTATATCCCTTTATAATTGTTTATTATTTGCATTTTACTGATATAATAACTAATAAATCAGCATTTTAAGTTTGTTAATATGGAAGTTAATGTATGTTAAAATATGTTTGCTGTGTATTATCACAAAATTATTACTAAGTATTTATGTCAAGACTTGATTAATAAGCTTTTGATTACTTGTATGAGTTATCGTAAATTGTGTAACAAGTATAGTTCATATTTTTTTTTTTTTCGTAACAATATTAAAGTAAAATTTTGTTGTATTGTATATATAAATGATTATGAAGGATATAGTCGGTGGTGAATGAATGAAAATCAATCATTATTCTGGGACAGTTGGTTCCCTAAGAATAACAG
>NW_027108888.1:179969-189508 GCF_000696795.3 Halyomorpha halys | reverse complement strand
TATTTTAAAAATAACCTGAGGTGTGAACTAGTTCAAAAATCTGTGCCAGATCTGGGGGGGGGGGAGAGAGAGAGAGGGATTGAGCGAGGATTTAGAGTCGGTTGAGGGCCGGCCATGCAAAATGTATGAAGAGCTAAGTGAAGCTACAAGATTGTAGGTGGGAGCTTGTCCTTATGCAAACCCCCCAAGCCCCAGCCAGCGGTTTCATGTCTCGTGGAATTGTTAATTTAATAACAGGGCGCTCCTCGGAGACGGCTGGAGAAGAGCATTATGCTAACCAGCCACCCCGTGGATATTGTTTAATTCCCTTACACTTATTGCCCTAAACGCCGGCGTGTATTCAAATGAGCCTGGTCGCATCTTCCTTAATGTTCCCCCGTTATAACTAACCATGTAAATGAATCCACCCTCAATCCCTTAGTTCCTCATTTCTCCCGCGCTAAAATGTCCTCTTACAAGCCTCAACATCCCTTCCTCTCCAAGATTTACGCATATTTATCCTCCTTTTTATTCTACTCCAAAATTTATAATACTAGGATTTTCTGAACCACCTTTCTGTATTATTAATGTCTGTGGCTTTATAACTTATTCTTCTTTGAAATTGCGTAATAAATCTGATAAATGAGCTATTCACTAATGCATGTGTTCAGATGCTGTACATCATTATAGTTTCATCATACCATCATGCCGTCTTGACATTGATATTCTAGGTTTTTGTTACACTTCCAGAGGTCAGAAAAGTCTGATTCTAAAAATTGGCTCAGATTCCTAAAAATTTAAATAAAAGAAAAATACTGGACTTAGCATTATTATCCGTCCAGGATTGAAGCATTCATTTCGGTATCAGGAATTTATAAACAAAATTGTCCGAGATTCCTGACTGAGTTGCGATAAAACAATGATTTGCCCAGCCAGGAGGATTGGTATTTGGTGGGGGGAACAAATCCGGTATGTGGGTCTCATGGTCCTTTTTATCAACCCTTGGCCAGTATTATATGGCTAATAACTGCCCCAGGTGGGAATCGTACTCACGTTTCGAGCCGAGCTCTTTGAGACATACGCCGCAATCCGTACGGCCGTCATGTCCTTAGCCAGCAGGATAGAAATCAAAGGAGATTTTTTATTTATTTTCTAAGGTTAATGTTGATATTCCCAATATTAGGAAGTACATGAAGTCCAGCATATATTTACCCTTTATGTCAACACACGGAGGAAGAATTTCTTCTTTATAGTAGTACCTTGAACAGTAAAGGAGGCTAGTGTATTGGTTAGTATTTTACGAGGCTTAATGATCTGAGGAATAATTATGTAATTTTTTTTTTGTACCTTAGATTTTGAGTACTATATATGAATAAAGAATGTTTAATATACGTACTAAATTTATGAATGAATTATTATATTAGTTCGATCGCATAATTCATTTTTTTTTCTTATCCTTTCTTAAAAAAAGAAGTTAAAGATGTACTGAATATATTTTTTCTCAGATCAGTATTTGGGAGAATATTTGTTGTGTAATTATGTAGACATATAATTCAGGATCTCAAGGAACGCCTCCATCCCTCGATATTATGAGGAGTTGAAGTGACTTTGGCCTCTTCCTAAGTATTTCCTGACATCCCTTCTCCACCAATTTATCCAATCCCTCCGTCCATCATCTATCTCAGATCTTCTTGAATTCAACTCTTCTGTCTATCCCTGCAATACCCGTTCCCAGTCTTCAGATTTATATTCCATGGCTCGCTGAACTGCAGCTTTTAAAAGATCTTTTCTTATCAGATCATCATTTCAGTCTTACTTCCATCCGTCGCTCCAGTACTCTTCCCAGCTTTTCGCTTATTATTCATTTTCTACTCGTCTAATTCCAACAGAATTGAAATTTGTTTCTTATTTAGAACACGACTTGATAAAAAGTGTTATAGATATTTTTACTTCTAATTCGCATTACTCACTTAAATATTTTGTTTTTTATTAATATTAGAAGTATAAGTTACTTTCTCACTTACTTATTATTTAGAGTTACTTATTTTTAATATATTTTTTTATTATCCACTAATTATTTTGTTCTTTAATCTGCTACTTTAAGGTTCTAAAGCTCTTCTTTTATTTTACTAGTTTTATTCAATTGAGACGTGCTAAATAAAAATGTATAATTTATTATTGCCATTATAATTAGGAAGATAGTTTAGATAGAAAATGAACGCAATGTATGTTATTTCAAAATTACGTAAACCAAATTTTTGCTACTTTTGAAAATATCTAACTCAAAATGAGTAAATCATTTCGTGTCCTTACCGTATTTTTTTTTTTATTATTGGAGATAAAGATAAGTCAGATCCATCGAAATTCCTCGTAGATACTAATAGAATTAAATTCCTACGCTTTAAGCCAATCTAATTTCTTGAACCTCTCTAATCCCCTTCAAAACTTTTCCTAGGTTTCTTGGTGGATAACATAAGCTGTGTGCTTAGATTATGATGAAACTGATACTGTTATATGTTAAGATATTTAAACCTCATCCTATTGGTATGGTTATTTTACAGTATTTGTATTATTCTTAATTTCACATTGCATACTACATATTTTAAGAAAACTCTAATTATATACTTCAATAATCAGTAGTATTAAAGTAACATTTTTTTAACATATCCTTGTGACACAAGGAGATTTGATCATTTACTATGATATAATACATAATAATCAAAATTAAAAAAAAATAAAGTCATATCTTGTTTCTTAAATTCTACAGGGGTAAAAAATAACTACATGAATTTTAATTCAATTTTTATTATGAATGATAAAAACTGATTGAAAATTATGAAAGAATTATTTCAATTAATAATAATAATAAAAAAGAATGTCTGTACTGTTACATCTAAGGGTTAGTGGTGTAGTAGGTACTAAGAGTACTGTTAGAAGACCAACGGTTGTGCAAGGAAGTGATTTGGTTAGAATCAGGCTCAAACCAATTAAGGGTACCCACATTTATGTGGCTGAGTCGACCGCTCAGGACTCCTGGATCCGCAGGGTTGACTCACAGCTTGGAGTTGGCAGAAAAGTGCCTTACCACAAACCACGCCTTTCCTTTTTATTAATAATTAAAATTTTAATAATACATTTTTCTAAGGACCAAGGATTTGTGCTATTTTAATATTTTTCATTTATTTCCGCTAAATAATGTTGCATTTGCGGCGGATTTAGTCATTAATTCTATGAAACTGCGTTCGGTTTTAATGAGGCGAATATCTAATCTAATTTTTCAACATTATTCCATGATAAAACTGGCTCAAGAACACCTAATGATTTTATCTCAGCAATTTCCTCTGACCTTTGGGCACGAGCCAAGACAATGCTTTTCCTTGATACTTCAAAATTGAACTAGTCCTATTATCCAATCTCTATACGCTTTTCCTCACAGAGAATAAAACAGAAGATATTCTTTGTCCTTATCTATAAAACGTTTTTCCTACAATAATTTGTTTTTATAAGGTTTTGAAATGCTAGATGAACAAAACAATATTATCGCTCTGATTCTTTTTAAATATTCAATGACCTAGTCTCAAATGTTGCAATATAAGAGATTGATTTATATAAAGTTAATATTTAAAAATTACACTAAAAAGAAAATCATACTCTGAGTGAAGAATGGTTTAATATCTTTCATGTGTATGGAGGGTATAAATGTTAATTATACAAATCCTTTGAAATAAGTATTCTATTAAAATAATAATTATTAAAATAATTACATAATCCAATATTACCACATTCAAATGTTCAATTTTGCACCTTTGTTGGTTTATTTTTGGTAAAAAAATCAATAATCATAACTGGTTTGTCAAAAAATCAATTAAATCTCAATAATACACCACGCATTAATTTATAATGATAATTTTCCTAAGAAAAACACAAACATAATAATATCTGCAAAAATGTATCCTAGAAAATATTGAACGAAAATAGTTCCATTCCAGTTAAAATTTTAGAAAATTTTCTCTACTTTAAGGTTTTAATGTATATTTTTTTTCGTTTGATTTATATTTTTCAAGTTATTGAGCATCAAGTGAACATTTAATTTTTTCTTTAAAAAAACGAACTTCCAGAGTGTGCCCTTGAAATAGTTCCGACGTTTCAAGGAGATTATTGTTTATTTCGTTTAGTCTAGGAAAAAATTTGAATAATTTGTTTAATATAAAAGTCAGTGTTTTTTTCGGTTGGCTGTACAGACCTCGTAGATCTTTGGCCGCCCGAAAAAGCCTTATCCACGCCTTCCGTTGTTGGGCTACTGCTTTCCAGTTTGCTACATGCTCCTCTTTCGCATATTTGTTGATTATGTCTATCCATCTGGTTTTTGGTCTCTTGCCAATTATAGTAGCATTCATTGCTGTGTAGAGGCGACCCGATGGATTGCCTCGAGCATGAGATATTGGCCGACCAGTCTCTGCTAGCAGATCACTGTTAGTTTTCCTCCATGTGTTAAGGATCCCAGATCGATCCTGTATTTGAACGGAGGTCTTTCTTTTCGTTCAAATATCTTGATTCTGCTTTTTAGGTGTCGCAGCCGTAAATCAGATCTATCTTTATCATTGAATTCTACACGCTTGGCTTCAGATTTATTTGAATTTCAGTATTCTTGACAGAGACCAGAATACTGTTCGCGCTTCTTATACGCTTGTTTTGAGGTTACTGGGGAGCCGAGGTGTTTGAAACTGTCTACTTTGAGAAACGATTTGCTATGCATACCATGTCGTTAGAGTGGATTTTTCGGCATTCAATCATATACTTTTTGTATCTTCATTTACTTGCAAGCAGATTTCTTATTATCTCGTCTTTCTTGGTTACTTCCTCGAACCGCAATGTCATACTTGTACGCTAGGATTTTATGTTTTATTCCAACGTGCACTTCAACATTTTCGACTTATGTTTCGACTGACACTATCGCTTAGAAAATCCACGTTTTCTGCTGGAAATAAGGGTTATTTTACAAAAAAAAGCAAAACGCTTTTTTGAGGAGAATCTACATAAAAAAAAGTGGAAAGTTTTTAAACACTTTTTTTTTCTTGTTAACGCCATATTTTATGATTAGTTTGCGTATAATTTGTACATAATATTTATTTAGTATTAGTGTTTAATTTAGTTACATTTATTTTTATTTATATTATTTTAATTTGAATTTAGTTATTTTAGAAAAAAAAATAGGTATTTATATTTGTGTTATTATAATTAAGTAATTGAGACAGTTGCTGAGTGTTAATAACCGTCGCTAAGGCGTCGCCTAGCAACAGGCCGGCTATCTTCGTTTTTGAAGTCAGATCCTGCTAATTAGTAGTCATGATAGTTTGCAACCAGCCCAGTCTGCGTTTAGTGGGTATTAGTTTATTAGCAATTTTGAGTGTTTCAATCAACATTACAATCCGAAACCAGACCTTTGACTGCAATATGAGTTGTTGCTAATTAGTCGGCTCGCATAATTCATTAAAACAACTAGATCCTGTCTCTCCTCAATAAGTGTCAGTGTGGTAATCTAGGTTTTGCACATTTCGACTGTTGATGAGCCAGTACACCAACTTTGGACCTGTTAGACAGTTGTAGCAGTGTATATAGCTACGGAGCGGCGACCAATACTTCTCGGCAGCAAACTATTTTCCTCTCAACTATCGGAGTGGATTAATCGTCAACCTGTATTTATTTTACATATCAATTGTTTTTGTAATTTTTTTTCTAGTTTTAGCTAATTTTATTTTTGTTTTAAGGCTTTTATTTTACTTTTATCCATCTTTTGTTTATTCTAGTTTAAGCTTTCTACTGTTAGATTAACTAAATAAACGCTTATATCCGAGCCAGCTCGTTTTTTTTTGTTCTTTTAAAGTTTTCAAATAAAAAGTCATCGTCAATATTGCTTTTAAAAATAAAATTTATTTATACTAGTGATGCGGCGAGAGGGATACGCTGGGATCTTTTGAGCTCTGCTCTATCCCTCACACGTAAGCTCAGGGATCCTCAGGTCGATTGTGTAAATATTGTATATAAGAGTGTAAATGTGACTATTACCTATTGCCCACAACTGTGTGACAGATTGTAATATCTATCGATAAACAAAAAGTATTTAAAAAAAAAAATTTATTGTAAATTTGTTTCTAGGTATACAGCTAAATTGATAGCACTCGACACCAAAGGTGAGTGAAAAGATGTTTCCTTTAAATTCTAAGATTAAGGATGTATATGAATTAGAAAGGGATGATCAACGATAGTAGTTTTCATATATTTATTTTTGGCCAACATTTCAATTACAATTAAAATTGCTTTGTTTATTAGTGTACACGTCCACCTATTACAATAGCTCTGATAAACATTTATTTGGAATTATTGGCCATAAATAAATATTTTTCTTGACCCCAACCCTTACCATCTGCTTCTATTTTCTATAAATAACTTTCATTGTGAAGAGAAGACGGTGCGCTCAGTGAAAATACACAAATGAGTAAAACTTATCCATTACCGAACTTGAGGCCATCATCAGGATCGAAAAGTCAAAACGAAATAATAACCTTAATTCGAAGAAAAGAAGAAAGGAAATAGTAACTAACAAACTTGAAAATATCCATAAAAATAAATAATGTAAATAATAGTTGATACTAATAGGAGATAAAATATAATATTGTAGATATAAGAATTATACAAAGCAAATGGTCATCAGATAATGTAAATACAGAAATAAACGTAATGAAAGGTGCGGAAGAAAATGTAAATGTTGAGTAATTGAAATTAACATAATAAAATATTTAAGTAATTGTTATTGATTACCAGACAGTGAAAACAATTTAAATTAATATGGTAAAATGTGTGACAAAAAATATATACGATACAATAGGCAAGAAAAATAACGGAAATTATGCTACAATGGATAAACTTTAATCGTTTAATTTTCCCTACAAATATCAACTAAATGTCATATTTGTAGTTACTATCACATAGTTATCACTTTTTGTAATTATGGTGTGATGGAAGTTACAAATTAATGCCTTATCAAACCACTTATAGGATTGAGTAAAACAATTAAAATACATCTTTTTTTGATCAATGAATTGATAAGTAAATCATATTATTTCATTCATGCATCAAAAATCAATCCATTCAAAATTATATTTATCCTATACATATTCCTACTAATACAGTTGTGCTCAAACCAACTCTAGTAACTAAAACAAAATTGCATAAAACTTTATTGATATGTGTCCCCTTTATCTTGTTCTGCGACACCAATTATATCGGTTCCCTGCAAAAAAAAAAAAATATATATTAATTCTTTCTAAACTGTTATAATTGTGAAACAGATTTTTTCTTTGTGAACACTTCTTTAATGCACATAACTTATGGCTAATAAATTATTATCGAAATGATTACTTATTATCATCATGGAAACTTGATCAGTAACGTTATTATTATCGTTGCTTAGATAATTTTGGGCAATAGTGTTCATTTCTGTGCGTAGTGATGGTGGAGATATAAAAGATTTGGAAATAGGAAATTTATAATAAAGAGGTTATTTTACAACATACCGAATATGAGATCATGTGTCCATTATTGACTAGCATTTCTCATATTCACAGAACATTTTTCAACAAAGATTTTTTTCTAAGAAGGGGGACAAGGCAATCTTACTATTGTCGCCCTTCTTTCACTTCCCTACCAATAAAAGTTTTATAACAGACTTTTATCTTGTATATTTCGAAATAAATATTATCGTCTCGCAACAACTAATTTCATTGATTGAACCAATACTCCTGGAGCCTCAAGAAGATGGCCTCGAGATCTTTTCCTCTCGAAATGTTATTGGAGCTCTATCAATAGTTAGATTCTCCACATTTTTGTATCATGTCATTATATCACCTACAGTAAATTTACTTGTTGTATTTATTTTTATAGAATTGTAAATAACAATAAATAAATTATAAAAAATAATGATATAGAACTAGAATAATTGCATATTGGGATATTATTTTGCCTTAAGTCATAGAAACTGTTACTGCTACGAAGATAATCATTTTAGCTAATTTATGGTATGCTTGTTTCAATTTGAGCTCTAATAAAACTCTTTATGTTCAGTATTTCCCGAGATAGAGTTTTTCAAAACCAATCTTTAGTGAGCTTATAATATTATATAGCAGATGTCATAGCTGCTACTACGATGAAAATAATCAGTGTCAACTTCGTTATGACTCAATAAACTAGCATCGATTTCCACTTGATATCTATACGTCTTATAATTCGTAAGATGTATGGGTCTAATCATTGTTTGCTACTCATACGAGGAAAATAACGCTTTTTTTTCTAGATAATAATTAAATTTTACAGAAATTCATTTTTTACACATTTTTTACATTGAATATTATTCTCTGCAAATGCAATAAATTTAAATTACGTTTCAATGTCATGAATGATCTTTACTTACCATTTCCTTTAATTTGAATGACCCTTTGTCAGACGTCGAGAATGCCTAAAACATGTTTTAAAATTTGTATATATTTTTTTAAATTATTTATCTTAATATTTAGGTTCTTGTAAGTTTAAGTAGAACAAAACGCGTATATATACAAAAAATAAATAAACATTAAGATCTACTAAACTTATATGAATATAAAAATTATACATATTTCATAAAAATGTTAGTGTACATGTTAGATTTCTAGCGTAAGTTAGATGTATAGAGTTCAATATATTTTTTAATACGTTATTATTGAGAAAAGAATTAAGTATTGTTTTACTATTCAACTTTCAAAATTTATTATCGATTAATCACTCCTACTAGTTTTATTGGAGGGGAAATCATTAAAGAAATACATACTTTTGCTTAAAAATGATTATAGTATTGCCTATAAATGTGGATATTCTATTGAAAAACAATATCTCAATCAATATAAAAAATATATATATATAAACCAATCCTGAAATAGCTTTGAAACTTTTTCTAAACATTTTTTCCCTACTTCACTTCCTAAAAAATCAGAAAGAATTTCGTGTAATGACCCTCAGTTGATCTCCTTGAGCATTATGAATGCTTTTACCTATTCATAAACTTTACATGTGATTTTCGTAATTAACTATTTTTTTTTTATTTTCATAGTGCGAGTTTATTAAATTAATGTTTTAATTTATCATTATTCTCATGTTATATATTTGACTCAAGCTTAAAACTTTGTTTGCTACTAAATTTCATTCTTATTGACAAGAAATGATACAATCTCCAACACCGAAGAACAAGAAATATTAGTGTGCATAGTATTCATTCATACGATATATAAAGAAAAAGAAAAAAAATATATAAATGTTAACAATAATACTCACTAAATTAAAAAAAAAAAAAAATAGTAATGCATTTTACTGATTATACAACAATTTTCAATTGTATAACTGTAATATACATGTATTCTGTATTTCAGATTGTATTATCTTTATACATTTTATTCTTTTTGTATTATATAAAGTTTTGTAGGACATAAAGTTTGGATGATTTGATGCAGATAACCATTTTCATGCGTTATTTT
>NW_027108888.1:169083-177599 GCF_000696795.3 Halyomorpha halys | reverse complement strand
TGGACTCGAAATAAAATTATTGATTTGCTGAAATAATTTTTATCCCTTTCTAACTTTACTATTTTGCCTTAATTTGAACTTATTTTTTGTTTTGATATTTGCGCAAAAAGTTGTAAGATGAAGTAAGCAGGTTACATACAAAACATGTAAATAGCTGACATTATAAGGTCACACATGCAATAAATTTGCCTGCCAAAATTCTTTGAACAGTTTTAAATAAATGCATAGCTACCTGTAATAAGTACTTGTTTACAGGCCTGGGCCCTGTTTCATAATAAAGTACAAACTAATACTATTAGTCTTATAGATTTATGTTAATTCAATTACACTGACTTGTACAATAGTAACTCGTACTTTAGTATTTTTTAATTTCTGTAATATCACTAATAGTCATCCCTATTATGGAAAAAATAAGTATTAGTATTATTAGCACAATAGTTTCTAAACTTGTACTATGAACTAATACTATTAGCTTTCATTATGAAACAGGGCCCTGATGTCACTTGGTAACTGAAGACCGATTTAGCGGAATCGAATTTAATGCTGTTTCATTTTTAGCCTGTCGATTCCAATAGGATTCAGTCTCGTAACTTCAATTGATAACCATTGACTAATAAGTCAGAAAAATTACCGATATACCTTATTTGGGTCACGTATCTTATTTATTATTTTATTGTGACTTTTGATTTCAAATAATGTACAATAGCTGCTGAGATGTTCAAGAACTCTTTATAAGAAAGAGTTTATTGCTGGGTTCATCTAGTATTATATAGTTGAAGGTTTGCTACGCTTTATATAGAATTGGTTTCACGTCCCACGGTCTTTGCAATAATCTTTTATTTATTTGTCCAGTTAAATATTTCTTGCGCTCGGGGAATAGTGTGTGCAGTCTCTACTGAATACCAAACAGTGCTATACCGAACCAACCTATTGTCTTGGCTAGGTTATTTTATCCCATTTGGTATTGCACTAAACTTTAAGATAGTTTCTAAGATAGGACCGCATTGTCTCCAACTTTATCCATTTCGATTTTTATATACTTATAATATATTACATATTTTTATTACTTTAAATGAAATTTCGGATATTAAGTTTCTTTTAAATGTGTGTTGCCTTGACAATAATTTAACTAACAAAATTGGCATTCTTTTTCTCCCTCTTTCATTTATTTTATTTACAATATATAAAAGACTTGGCCCTTCCTTTGCCAAATGGAGAGTGGGATTGGTCCGCTGTGGGCGAGGGTAACATTATTGGTGGAGAAGCCGCTGGCCTTGGATACAAGAACGGGGAGGGACCGCTCTACTGGGATAAAATTGAATTTATAATTGCCTGTTGCATTAAACCTCGGTAAAACGGAGATTTGTATAACTTAGATTTGTCCATAAGTTTAGGAATAACCGGGTGATTTAGCAACCTTTTTCTAGTGTACAGTTTAACTGTTAACTACAGGTTAACTCTCTTGAGTGGAGGAAATTCTCTTAGAATTAGTAAAGAAATATAACAGTATCATAAAAAAAAAACTGAAACTGTTACATCCAAACAAAAACTATAGTGTTAGGAAGAAATAGAAGCAAACATACGTAATCAAGGACGTATTATAATCTAAGAAATAAGTAGAAGATATGAACAATGCTACTAGAAAACATTTGCTGCCAACCGAATTAGTGTGAATATGACCTGGTCCAATATTGGCAAAAGAAACATTCAATCAAACCGAAAATAATTCAAGAGTATTCTTGTGGCCCAGGTCAAAATCACTAAACAAAATTCTTCATACGACCACTGTAAAATATATCGGGGACGGAATAGGTTTTTTTTCATTATTGCCCGAATAACTAATTCTTTGTCGTCTGTCAAATCGCCAATCTTGATTGAATCCATTTTGTTGAATTTAGAAAGAAGTGGAATTATATAATACACACCCTCGCAAAATAAAATAAAAATACAAATATTGGAAAGATGGCAGGTCATGTGAAATGAGAGCTCTCCGAATAGATTAAAAGAAATTAAAACATTAGTAAAGCCATGGTCGGCATCCTACTGCAGCTGCTCTAACCCACTTAAGAATAGGCCATACTCACCTAATCAGAAATCGGCCACCTCCAACATGCCAATATTGCTAGTCTACTCTCACGATTAAACATATGTTTGAAGAATACCCTCACTATTTACCAACAGTAAGCAGAAAAGGACTGACCCCAAATTTATCTGAAGCTCTTACCGATGAGGAAACTAACGTCGCATTGATATTTAAATTTTTAAAAACACACTGCCTCATTTCCAAATTATAGCATTTCTTTGGTTTTAATTTTAATTTTTTAGTTTATTATTATTATAATGTCGTTATTATTTTTTATATTATTTCTAATTGTGCCTAAGTGGTATGTGTTTGTGTGAGCATGAATGTGAGTGTGTGTATCTTCATAATTATAATAATCCATAGTCGTTAATGACCAAAAGGTTTTACACCTTTAAACCAGAATAAACAAACACCCTCTCTAGATAACAGATACAACTGAAACTAAAGAAGGTTCCTTGTATGGTTACCTACTTAAATGAAAATTAACTCTAAATCTCAGTTTCACCTGCTATCATTGGCCGGTAAATTTTACCACCTGACTTAAAGGTTAATTTTTCTGGTACAACGGATAATTATTGATTTTGTTGTTGATTTTACTCAATATTTTTCTAATCGTAAATTTCGATGGTGCAAAGGTCATAAATCACCTGCAACAAAGCTGTTTAACTTCCAAATTAATTTAGGTGTCACCGGTTGAAAAAATAAGCAACTATTAGTTTAATGGTTTATTTTTGAGATTTATCTGTTTTGTTTTGTTTGATTGCTTGTTAATTTCTATTACTTAAATCCTATCTGGGTTTTTCTTATTTAGTATAATAATTGTATACTTTCAAACATTTCATTTTGCTATTCAAGAATGATGGATTTTCATATATATCTTATATTTGCAAATTAATATGAAGAATGATAGGTGAAATTTAAAAAAAAAAAATATTTTTTACTAATGAACAGACATCAATGTGCAAATTGTTTAATAATTGCTTACCATCAACGCTGTCAGAATCGTAGATAGAAATAAACAGATCATAGCATTAAAAAAATTGTTGTATTGGTCCCTCCTCATTGGTTCTGTGTATTCGCTAGTGCTTCCTTGATAGAGGCCAAACTAAAACATTTGAACTGATATTACTGATCACAAATAAGTATGCACAAATATGCACCAAAATAACTAAAACATACCTAATTAATGTTTTTGTATTTTTATTTCCTATGAGAATAATTTAGAAATGGATATTCGAAGCCGGAATGTCCTATAACTTTTTTTTCATATTTTTTGGTTGTTGATACGACTGTTAGGTCTAATAAAAAAAAATTTATTAGTTCTGACTCCAATTGAAGATTTAAGGTATTATACACCAGAAGGACTTGACAATGCGAGTTCAGTAAGTTATGTTGCTGGTTAGCAGATGAATTGACCGGATGAGTTTTACGCGGGAGCTGACAGTAAATACTTACTGGAATCTTTACTCCACAGAGAACCAGCCTACGGTCGTAAAGGGGATGGAGTCGTCCGTAGCTCAGGTGGTTGAGGCGCAAGTCTCTCGGCGTCGGTTCAAATCCGGCCTGGGAAGTAGATTTTTATTTCATTTCTGTAACGGCCCCATCAAAAGAAAACTTGACTCTCCTACAGGTTAGAGTAGGTTTGTAACCTTTAGATAACCTCTTCCCCCCCTTCCCCCGAACTATGCCAGAAATGCCAGGATCATTAAAAGAAAAAGGATGACTGGTCCTACAAGAACTAGCTGTAGGTCCTTGCTTCACTTTTCACTGTACTTTTACTGAACTTCACTGTACCAAGGCAACTTCACTCCGTTGGGAACTAGCCTTGGTCGTGAAGGGGATAGCAAGTCCTACAGAAACTATCTGTATCACCTTAGGAAAGGAATATAAGGTTTAGGAAGGAGAAGAGATTCAAAGTGGAGTAAAAGTTCATAATAAACTTCTAAAATTAGCGCTAGAATGTACTGATCTATTGTTGCTCATTTATTCTAATATATTGTTGCTCACTACCTCCTAAGGAGGTTATTTCCTGAAAGGGAAATTCATACTTTGGTTTATCAAGTTGTGCTGATTTACCTCTCCGAAGTATTAAACGCCATCGAGAGATGCTAAATGTATGACGTTAGATTTTATTGGATTAGAAGATTCTATTGTAATCTTTATCGATTCAAACAGTAAATTTATAAATATAATAATGTTATGAATAGTTATCTACAATTCAAGTTAAATTATTTATAAGAAATAATTTATATATCAATTTAAGATGTTTTGTGTGATAACTGTGGTAGTTTACGTTGCGAAATTTAGGTTCACCATGTCTGCTCGTAACGGTTTTAGTGTCTGTAGTAGTTACAGTAGGGGTATTCATGATCTTTAGTTTAACATGTTAAAGTGTGTTAAATGGAAAAACTCATGTTAAATGGACAAATATTTCCTTCTTTTATCATGTTAAAACTATATAACATATAACATGGGATGGAGTCTGTTACTAAATCTGGAGAATGGCGTCACGCAACAGAACAGCTCAGCTCGTCACCATTTCGTTTTTTGTCGTAGTAACAAGCAATGTAGTATTATACATATTACTTGCTCGTAGGCTGTGTTAATAATGTTTTGGATGTTTTTATAAATAATGGAACAAAGCATTACAATGATTCTTTTCCTCACAAAGAAGATCAACAAGACATCCAGAAGCCAAACTTTCACTTTTCACTTAATTTAGGCATGTTTTAATAAATAATTTTAATCAAAACTTAAATGTAAAGAATATCATTAAATTTTGGAAGGAAATATTGTCAAATAAGTTGCTCAGAAAATCCGCTAGGAGCTCTTATGCATTTAATATTTAACATGGTAAAACATTATACATTTAACACAAAATAATGAATACCCCTATTATATACCGGCAGATAGCGGTGGCGCTGCAACGTGCTTACTTTATAAGTATGAAAAGTTTTTGTTCCTGATAACCTGATGTACAATTATATCGGATTATGTTAATTTAATTAGACTATTTGAGTTTCATTTATAATTTTTTTTTAATATGAATGAATGTCTTACCAGTAACCACTATGTTTTGTTGCTATATTACATATGTGAGTATCTATATCTTTTACAAATTAAATTAAAAAATGTGATTAATACATGAATCTTTATGTACTGATTATAGACCTGATTTTATCCAGAATTAGGCGTTATCCGAAATGAACATAACCTCATCATTATGAATAAACGAAAGTATTTTTCGAAAGATTTTTTAAAACGTTCAATATGAAAATAAAGGGATTAACGCATTGAACACTGCAATGGATTCCAAGCCATTGCTAACTTTTGGCTGATGAAATAGATGACCAGCTGGCATAAAATGGGACAAAAAAACCTCAGACTGCACATACGCTGCGTAAGGAATTTGCTTAAAGAGGTATGAAAATATTCTACAAACAAAATGAGCTTTTACCACTGGAGGGTCAAAAAAACTGTCGCCTGCTTCAGGGTGCTTACATTCACATACTTAGATCCAACGGTATTTATAAAATTTAGAGTTAGCAAGATGTCCTTCATGCCCCAAATACATCCAAAATGAACGAAGAATGAGTTTATGAATTCAAACCTTAACAAATGTTCGGCGCTTTAGTATATTTTAAAGATATGTGTTCTTACGTATGTAAGGAATGTAGTGTAGCATGAAGAAATCGTTATTCGATTGTCTTACCACATGAGCCATTTCATTCCTGAACTGAAGTAACATAAGGTAAAACTGATGTAGAATAGTAGCCATGATTTCTATGCTTGTTTATAGTTTTCTATCCAGATAAAGTTAACAATATAATTTTGAACTCACATGTGATAAAATTAAAAAAAAAAAAAAGAAAACTAAATTGATATTAAATAAATGACCGAAGTATTTTATACTGGAAGACTTCCTTGAAACTTAAGTATGATTGCAGTTTTTGCTTTCTCTCTAAGGTAATTGTTAGTATCGCTCAACCAAAAAAGGCAGGATTATTTCTTGAGCAGACTGTACGTCAATAAGTATACAGGTTAGTTGATAATATTAAACGCCTTTAAGGAGGGAAACTTTCTTTACCTTCACGATTACTTTACCACTTTAGTTAAAGTTTAGGTTATAACACAAGACATAGTTAGAGCAGCAGTTCTTATTACGTTTACTTCTTCTTTTTATAAATATATAATACTGATATTTAATACATCTTTCATGTTTACTCGCGGATCCTTGTACTTTTTTCGACTATGAAACTCAACTGTTTGACATTCTTCACTATTAGATATATATTAATATTAGTGCTAGGTATACTCGTCGTTAATTGGGATGCCAGGATAATTGCTGAAGGCAATTATATATATATATATGGGAGCGCGGCTACTAACTACAAGGACCCGAATCCGGCTGAGCAGAAAATTGTTTTCTGCACTGAAGCCGTGAGTCAACTCTTGTGGGTTCTTGGAGGCCTCCTGGGGTCCACCCAGCCTCTTAAATTGGGTAAAAATCTGGCGGTCGAGCGTGACTCTGACTAAATCACCTCTTTGCACAACCGTTGGTCTAGTAACAGTACTTCTTTACAAAGTACTGAACCCTGACACTTCATGAATTGTAGCGGTACAGATTTTAATTCATAATTAATATATATTCATTAAAATTATTTGAGTCCTATAAAACTATCATTATTATTGAATCCCTTTCCAAAGGCTTTTGTGTTTACCACTTTACGAATTATATATCTTTATATTTATAAACTACTATCACCAATGAAAATATATAAAATAATAAGGGGTGGTATTGGGTTATATAATAGTATATAAACTGTATCTAGGAACAAAGTATTTATTTACATTTAAGTGCAATATAATGGAATTATGAAATTATAAAATGATTGACTGATTGAAGTTCCATTTCCATTTCTGATTAGCCCTTCTTAGCACTTCTTCTTGTCGAAGTCCATGCTCCCCTCTTCTGTAATTGGTCTTCTTACTTCCGTGCATCTGTGTTCTGTACCCACTTCTCTCTTGTCTCTCACTTGTTCTTAGGAGCGTTGCCTCTTTGGAATTTTTCTCGTTGGCTATCATTAGCCACGCCCAAGAAGAATAAGTCAGAAAGGGGCTACCAGACTTTTGTACCAGTGAATACACTGCTTATTGGATTTTGTCCCTTTAGTATCTTTTACCAATTACTCTAGATGAGAAAAGGTGTCCCTGTGTTGACAGGTGTCCTACAAAGACTTTTATAATAAAGGAAGGGTTATTACATATTATTAGAATACAAATATAACATACAAGTATTATAAATGTTACATATTATATATTTATAGCATCATGGGACTATAACCAAAAACATTTATTTCATATTTACTTAATAGATAATAAACATTGTAATATTTTAATTTTTGAATTCATTTTTCAAAAAGAACTTGTAAACAGGTTATTTATATCATGAATACGAATATAGGAAGTCGCTATAATTGTTATAAGGTACATTATGAAGTGCTGATAATTGGCTGTAGATTAATATGTGGTGCAGATGGTCAGGGGTGCGTTCAGTAAAAAATTATTTATTCCTGCCGACGGTTCGACCAGAATTTCAGGTCTTCATCATTACTAAAAAATGAAAAGAGATAAGAACCATCATTCAAAGAAACATAAAAATTAAAAGAAATAATAAACTAAAAAAGTTGGAAATATACATAACAATGAATTGAAAATAAAATAGTTGATTATCTATTTTGATGAACTGTATAAAATATATAATACAATGAGTAAGTAACTTACAAAACATTGTATCATATTTCATTTTTCTTTTTTACAAGTGATACACCAACACTAAGTCGAAAATTAGAGTTTTTAGATATTTGATGAAACAAATCTTTTCGAACACTAAATTTTAGTTTAAGATTAAATCGCTTTGATAAAATTTTTATTTAGTACAATTTGAAACTAGTTCATAACGTTAAAAAGGGTGGAAAATATTAAAGAACTTAAGGAATGGATTTATCTTATTCTGTATATCCACACTACATTTCTTCCAAGCAATTGTTATACTAACATCTTATTTCAAGGAAATAGTCTTTGTATACAATATCAAAACTAGTCTCGAAATGATCATAAGAATTAACTAGCATTGAAAATGGAAATTTGTATTTCTAAATGGAAAATAAAACCCAACGGGAATAGGGTACCATTTCCATTTTCTTATTTTTATATTCTAATTATTTTTCATAATAGTAGTGAGCTTTATTATATTATTATAAGAAAATTCAACACTTGACCAGTATGGATTATTGTTATTGTAATTGAATTACCCCGTCGACAATGTCGTCGGCATACAAATGAATCACATTAAGTCAAGATTTTCCAGTTTTGAGTTATTTGACTGTTCCAGTCTGAAATGTTCAACTCTATAGAACTAAATATATACATA
>NW_027108888.1:163733-165833 GCF_000696795.3 Halyomorpha halys | reverse complement strand
TATATATGGGAGCGCGGCTGCTAACTACAAGGACCCGAACCCGGCTGGGCAGAAAATTGTTTTCTGCACTGTAGCCGTGAGTCAACTCTTGTGGGTTCTTGGAGGCCTGGGGTCCACCCAGCCTCTTAAATTGGGTAAAAATCACCTCTTTGCAGAACCGTTGGTCTAGTAACAGTACTTCTTTACAAAGTACTCAACCCCTGACACTTCATGGGTTGTAGCGGTACTGATTATAATTCATAATTAATATATATTCATTATAATTAATTGAGTCCTATAAAACTATCATTATTATTGAATTCCTTTCCAAAGGCTTTTGTGTTTACTAGTTCACGAATTATATATCTTTATATTTATAAAATGCTATCACCGATGAAAATATATAATAAGGGGTAGTATTGGGTAATATAATAGTATATAAACTGTATCTAGGAACAAAGTATTTATTTACATTTGAGTGCAATAGAATGGAATTATGAACTTATAAAATGATTGAATGTTTTAGATATATACGGTTTGTCATAAAATATCTATTATATTATAAATTATTATATAATACATATCTGGGAATAGCTGAATGGATGGTTGTTGACATCTTAGCCGTGAAGTTCCATTTCTGATTAGCACTTCTTCTTGTCGAAGTCGATACTGCCCTTTTCTGTGCTTGGTCTTCTTACTTCCGTGCATCTGTGTTCTTTATCCGCTTCTCTTCTGTCTCTCACTTGTTCATAGGAGCGTCGCATCTTAGGATTTTTTCTCGTTGGATATCATTAGCCACGCCCAAGAAGAATAAGTCACAAAGGGGCTACCAGAGTTTTGTACCCGTGTATAAACTACCTGCTTAATAGATTTTGTCCCTTTAGCATCGTTTACCCTTTACACTCGATGAGGAAAGGTGTCCCTGTGTGGACAAAGACTTTTATAATATAACAAGGATTATTACATATCATTAGAATACAAATATAACAAAAATATTAGAAATGTTACTCATTATGTATTTATAGCGTCTATAACCAGAAACTCTATAAATGAAGCATTTATTTCATATTTACTTAATAGATAATATACATTTTAATGTTTTAACCTTTTAATTTATTTTTCAAAAAGAGCTTGTAAACACGTTACCTTAAGTCGCTATAATTGTTACAAGGTGCATAATGAAGTGCTGATAATTGGCCGTCGATTAATATGTGGTGCAGATAGTCAGGGGTGCGTTCAGCAAAAAAAAAATTATTTATTCGTGCCGACGTTTCGACCAGAATTTCAGGTGTTCATCATTGGTAAAAAAAAAAGAGAGATAAGAACCATCATTCAGAGAAACATAAAAATTAAAAGAAATAATAAACTAACAAAGTTGGAAATATAGATAACAATGAATTGAAAATAAAATAGTTGCTTATCTATTTTGATGAACTGTATAAAATATATAACACAATGAGTAAGTAACTTACAAAACATTGTATCATATTTCATTTTTCTTTTTTACAAGTGATACACCAACACTAAGTCGAAAATTAGAGTTTTTAGATATTTGATGAAACAAATCTTTTCGAACACTAAATTTTAGTTTAAGATTAAATCGCTTTGATAAAATTTTTATTTAGTACAATTTGAAACTAGTTCATAACGTTAAAAAGGGTGGAAAATATTAAAGAACTTAAGGAATGGATTTATCTTATTCTGTATATCCACACTACATTTCTTCCAAGCAATTGTTATACTAACATCTTATTTCAAGGAAATAGTCTTTGTATACAATATCAAAACTAGTCTCGAAATGATCATAAGAATTAACTAGCATTGAAAATGGAAATTTGTATTTCTAAATGGAAAATAAAACCCAACGGGAATAGGGTACCATTTCCATTTTCTTATTTTTATATTCTAATTATTTTTCATAATAGTAGTGAGCTTTATTATATTATTATAAGAAAATTCAACACTTGACCAGTATGGATTATTGTTATTGTAATTGAATTACCCCGTCGACAATGTCGTCGGCATACAAATGAATCACATTAAGTCAAGATTTTCCAGTTTTGAGTTATTTGACTGTTCCAGTCTGAAATGTTCAACTCTATAGAACTAAATATATACATA
>NW_027108888.1:153414-162603 GCF_000696795.3 Halyomorpha halys | reverse complement strand
TATTTAAAGGTTACCTGTTATATTTAATTTTACATATGAGCTATCCGTTCAGCAGCTATTTTGAGTCCGGAGGTGTACTACCAGTATTAAGAACTCCCAAACACTTTTGCTCCTAGTTGCTTACGAGTTATATAACGTTTTCCTTACTACACTCGCGTAGCTATACCGGGGTCATTACCCGCCTCCAATTTGGCCATAAGTAGACCTTTGACAGATATGCGATCGAAGGTACCTGGTGCCTGTTAGAACTGGTGAAGTGTGTGTGGCTTCTCCCTTGACAAACTGAAATGATAAAGCCCATGTGACAGTTGATAACAGGCGAGTCGCCTACTTGTGTGCTGATGGCCTGTCAGCGCTATCTATCGTTGAATATAGATAAAGTCAGTTATTTATTTTAGCGGATATAATATCGGTGGAGGGGGGCGGACGATATTTTACCGAGGACTGAATCGGGTTCCTTTGTCCAGGCTGATTTATTATTAGACAATTCCCCGGGCGGACCTCGGGTTGTCCTCTCCTGTCGTAACTTATTGCTTCTTAATGTTGACACCAATAGCATCTCCACCTTTCGATTCAGGTGAAATCGAATGAGAATTTATAGCATTTATTCTCTCTTTCTGTTGTTTAATCTGTTGGGAAAGATTTATCAACGTTATTTTCTTGTTCTGTGAGTTGTACCGAAATCTATTTTTTTTTTGTTCATCTCATTTATTGAAGTCAATTGGTTTAGTTTCAATTTTTTTTTTTTAGTATTATAATAACATTTTGTATTTTTAAAAAATATATATTCATAAATTGATGCCAGAAACAACAAAATCTTTTTTTAAGGTAATAAATATTTAGGAGCCTGATAAACATTTCATCTTATTTATTTGCATACATTAATATTTTATACTGAGAAAACATTTTTTTATTTGCAGGTAAAAAATGGTTTATCTCAACTATTTGGCCACTAAACAAAACTAATGAGGTTTTCTTAGTATAGCGCCAAAAGTTTTCGTAAAGGATAAATCATTGATGGAGGAATTTTTTTCAGGTTCAATTTAGGCGGAGATATTTTTGAGTTTTCGGAACGGATTCATGGCAAATTTACAAATCCTAACAAAATTTAATGGTACAATAAGATTTATTTGTTTATAATTCCGGGTTTTTATGGCATTTTCAATATTGTGTTTTATTATGAACATTATATTTTGACCAAACTTAACTTCAGCCCTGAATAATTGTGTTTTGGACGCTGTGCAATTCCTTCTTCGCAACAGCATAGTTTAAGACATAGTAAACATATTTTTAATGTTATTTGACCATAACTTAATTCAATTAATTTAACAATAAATAAATTATTTCAATTCAGAAACCCAATCATATATGTTTTAATTATTAAAGATACAGGATTAATTAAAAAAATATATAAAAGATTTTTGCACTAGGTACCTGCAGAAGGATAACGCTTGCCACCATGATGATTTCATATGTGACGTCATTTAGACATAAACAAACAACACTGATTTAGCGATTCACACCTTTTAGCTGTTAAAAATTATTACGTATTTCACTGTTAAAAGAGTTTTCATTTTTTTTTTTTAAATAACTATTAAAACAGTTTAATGTTTGACTGGAAAGCAAAAAACATATTTTTTGTCACTTTAAGTAATATTTTGGAATAAACAGAACCTTTAATTAACTTACAATTTGTGTCTTGCATTATAATTACATCTAAGTATATATATTATCAATTATTTATATCAAGTATTTAATAATAATTTTGAATCCGTTCCTGCCAGCTTTGATCAAATGGTTCCAGTTTTGACATCCTTTGTTATTTTGATAAATAACTTTTGTGGATTCTTTATAGTAGGATTTTTGCACAAGAACGGTGAGGAATATAACAAATAATTGATAATTGCTTAAATGACAAAGAAAACTAAAAAGCAAAATAAACTAAAATAATAATAGCATTAAGTAGAATAGCCTGGTGTATGTTTATGTTGAAATGTCGTCTGCAAAAAACAATAATGCCGGATTGATTTTTTGGGCGGCAAATCATTTTAATGTGTAGTTCAACACAAAAAAAAATGTGGAGAATCTCAGTTGGCCCTGGAACTACATTGTTACAGCCCTGACGAAGTCCTGCAAAGTGGGTCGAAACGTTGGTTTACAATAAATAGTTCTCTTTTACTATTTTGATTTCTTTATTGGCCGCCACGCGGACTATCCTCCTTCAAAAAAATCTGGAGTATTATCATAATCAAATAGCTATATAAGATACTTTCCAAAATAACGTAAAATACTGTATTGACTGAAGCCAGATCATAAAAGCGGTAAGTGCTTGTTATTTTTCAATTTTTAAATTGCTTAACTTGGCCCTTCTGTCCAAAAACTTAAAAGTTAGAATTTATAAAACTATTATCCACCACACTTTATGGATGTGAAACGTAGCCTCTTACACTAAGGGAAAAACAGCACCTTAAGATTTTTGAATATAAAGTATTAAGTAAAATATTCGGAACAAAAAAGGATGCGATAACGTGAGAATTTAGAAGACTACACAACACTGAATTGAGGGAACTTCACTGGGTAAATATAATTCAGGTTATGGTATCTAGGCAGGTAAGATGGGTGTGTAAGGTTGTGTGACTTAGTAAAGAAAGAATTCCTAAAATACTCTGAACCGACGTGTAAACGTCCGAGTGGTTGGCCGGAACGTGCATGGGATGATTGCGTTAATACTAATTTATTAGATTTGGGTTTGGAGGTGTATTACTGGATAGATGTATGTAGAAAACGATTGGTGGTATCGGCATTGAACCTTCAGGTTCTCTAAGCCTTTATTATTATTCATTACTATTATTTATTTATTATTACATAATTATTATATATCATAATTTGCGCAAATTTATCCTTTTAATATTATAAATATTCATATTTAAGCTACTGATCATACTTTAGAAGTTATTTGCTATAAACCTATTAATATTCGGTTGACGTTACAAAATCTGTCATATTAGACCAGGGAGTGGAAAACTTTTAGCCATCATTTTATTTAAACAGCTTTACATTAGAATCGATTGAAATAAATTAGTTTAAAATGACTTATAGGTGAATTTCTCGTTTTACTGTACTACATTGACAAACAAAACTCAAGCTGTGTGCGTTAAAAACTCTAAAAAGATTTCTATTAGCCTTTAATTCTTACAAAAACTAGATCGTTATATAATTTAAAAAAATGTTTTAGATATGACGGATCCAGATGATCTGCTGTATTGCATTCTAAATTTGCTTTCTAAATTTGAGTTTTTTTCAAATATTAATTTTATTATTTACTTAATAATTTAAATATGATAGGATTAAGGACTCACTTAATGCTTTTCGATCTGAATGTGAAATATTTCGGACAAATGCTAGTTTCGTGAGAGTTGGTGAAATATTCATGTTTTGTCCACTTTACTGATTACATTGGAGTTAAGTCTAATTAGTAAACAACGTGACACGACCAGCACACCAAATTCCATCCCATTAGGGGTGGCTATGGGTAAATTAGGCCCATATGGGCAGTGCACACATCGCCTCTACTCAATGTTCAATTTGTATTTCCATTGCCTAATTATTTGTCATGTTTTCCACCGAATATAGGCGTATCATTTGTTCTAATGTTAATAAATATCATATCTGTCATTATATAATTTTTATTAACTATGATTTAAACAAAGAATAATAAGCCAATTTACGAATTGTCAACATTGCCGAACAAAAAATAATGGAGAAATGCGTATGAAGGTACTTTATTAATAAAAAAGAATTAAAAAAAAAAATTATGGAAGAACTTTTTTTGTTTATATTATTCAGTAATTCTATTTAAAATAACTTATTAATTATAACAATAATACAAACTATATGAAATCTAATTTTCCTATTGCATACAGTTTTTTAACTTTCATTACATTTGATGATAAATTATTCAACGAAATTTCAGGTATATTAGCGCAAATCTCTCTATTATCTATCTATCTATCTAGCAATGTTATTAGTGATCACTAGGTAATAATTCATTATGAGTGTATAGTGATTTAAAAAAATGGGGCATATAATTTGTAAAATGGGAGTTGATCAGAAGGTACTTTCCTAGTTTTTTTCTGAAAATAAACCTTTTGTAAAATATTTATTTATATAAAAGTCTCTATGAACCGAGTTAATAAATGGTTGGAAATAAGCAGAATTTTAAATAGTCTTTTACAAATACAGATATGTTTGAAAATAGATTTTATTATGATGACAGGGGTAAGCATTGGAATTGCTAGAATATTCAGTCTATAAAAAAAAAACTGTGCAATATATATAATAAAATAAGTTGTGTTGTTATGATATAATTTTTTATAAAAATAAGCTGAAGTTAATTTTGCTAAACATTTTTTTTTATTGATATTTAATTTATAAAATGTAATTGGATTTCTATATGTGGAATGAAATTACTCAATTTAAGTGTAAAACCATGGATGCATGATAGTTTATAAATCCGAAGACAAGAAAGATACCATTCACTTCTTGGAAACCTGTCACAAGTATAGTAGTATTTAATAAAATATTTTGAGCATTACATCTGCTCTCCAGAACAATTACCAAGTTTATTAAAAGGCTCTAATTGGAGAACTCTTAGCAATTATTTACAACGGTTTACCCTGGAAATAGTGCAGTTGGTTAACATCTAAGGGATCAACTATACCACAGTTTTTTAAAATTCAGATTTTAATTTTTTGTTTTTGTTTTAAAATAAAAATACCATATTGTTGTTTTAAATTACTAACTTGCTGATTTTTTTTTAGCATATAACTTTTTTTAATTTTGTTATTTACGTGTTATAGATTAAATTTCACATAGGCTTAGATAAATGGATATCTTTCTATTTTCTATGTGTTTTTGATTATTTGAATATATCTTTTTTTTTTTTTTTTTTTTTATAAATAAACACATTTAAAAGAAAAAAATGTATATAAATACATATATTATTATTTGTTTTATAATGTCTCCAAATCTTTTATGGCGAATATTCAGACATTATTTTGGACAATATAAAGTAATAAATAATTAACAAAGAAGAAATTTATATTAATATATGATGAATTAAAATTTATTGGACTAATTTAAAATAAATTAAATAAAATCTCTTTATTTAAGTGTAAAAATGATCTTCAAGTTTTTAATAGTAGTTATAAAGCAATTCTCTTTTTCTTGGTGTAGAGGATTTAGTGTTTAATAAGTACTTTATTTATTTCAATTATTCGTTCATTAAAACCGGTTAAGCATCTCTTTATTTTAATAGGGTTAAAATATTTATAAATTTTACAATCTACTTACTATTGGGCCTGGACCTGCAGATGAAATCACAATTTACCTGGTATTTAACGAGGTAAATACCACTTTAATTTACCAGGATAAAGCCTGGAATATGAATCTATTTCGGAGTAGTGGAGAACGTGGTGGGCTTAGGTTTCCCCAGCGCGCGTGTACGTTCTCTTCTAAGTACAGTCTCGTTAATTACAAATTATAGGAAATTGTTTCACATATTTCACCTAGAACACGTTCATTAGTATGTTATATAATATTATTGTTGATTTAATTAAATAAATGAAATATTTTATACTGGAGTTTTAAATATAAAAAGTATTAACTCACAATTAATTATATAGATCTGAAAAAAATTAACAGCTTGGATATTTTTATTTAATTATGTGTTAATTAAATTATTATTTTTTTAATTAAAGACATTAAACTACATGTGAAAAATACTATTTGTGAATTCAACCAATTTTACCTAATAATATGTGAATTCAACCATTTTTACTAAATTAATTGTTTTAAATTATATGTAAATTAAATAATTTTTACTAAATTATTTGTGATTTCAATCATTATACTAAATAACATATGAATTAAATAATTTTTACTGTTTCTGCTGAATTCAACCGTTTTTACTAAATTAAATGTTTTGAATTATAGATGAATTTCCCGTCACACAGCTTTGTATATTTTGCAAAAATAAAATACATTAATAAAAAACATACATACTATTCTAGTATTGTGTATATTATGAATTAAGTAACTGAAATGAATAATTTTTTCATTTTTAAATATTATGACCCAGACCCTGAATTTCGGGCAATAAAAAAGTCCAGTATATGCCATATAATATGCAATAAAAAAAACAACTAAATATACTAATATGCCTAAATAAGGTCCTGTATAAAGAAACAGGAGAAGGGATTAGAAATTAAACGAAAGTTATAAATTTTGTTTCGTTTTTTTCTAGTATTCATTCACTAAAATTTGTAAATAATTATGACGACTTATAGACTAAACAGTTTAAAAGATAACACGCTTTCAAAAATATCAAAATAATAAAAGCTCTCATTGGTTTTAAAAAGAATCACTAATTGGCGATAATTAAACAATAAATAAATGAAAAAGATATTATTAGAAAAATAATTTAAACAAATAATAACAAACAAGAAACAGACAATACGTAGATGTATATGTAAATAAATAAGAAATATTAATCATAAGACACACTTTTTTACAAAGATTTGACCATATATAAATGATGTCATTTTTATAAAATCAACTTTCGAACCTTGGTCAAAATTCGTACAATATATTTGTACCCCTGAGCAAATCTCTTACTTTTTCAGAACGTTCCAACAGTAAAAAGTAAATAAAAATTACATATTGTTCTGGGGTATGTAATATCGTAATAAAGTTGTTACTTTTTTAGTTACTATAAATTTTTTTTTTAAATCATTTTTAGTCAAAAACTGTAATGCAATGAAAGAAAATGGAGTTAATTTATTCATTCAGCTCACTTTAAAGTTTATAATTTAATAAAAGTATCCCATGCATTTTTTTTTCGGGTTGCATACCTTTGTTATTGAATCTATAAACCAGTCCTGATTAATTGATAGTGCAGAGTATTAGCAAAGCAATGTTCCGGTTATGAGCCATAAAATCATTTGCGCCAATGCATACGTAAATGGAAAAGAATCGGAACTGCACGGATGAATGGGAATGGGGTAACCAAACGTGAAATTGTTGATTACTAGGTAAAATGTTAACGAGGCGGGGAGCCGAGTTTGCCGGCTAACTTTCTACTTCAACTCCACCAACCCCCCACCCTTCCCCTTATCTACATCCAGTAGTTTATATGTATGTCTAATTCTTATTGGATAGTCAATAAACGGAAATTAAAGTTTATTAATTAATTATAATTTTTAAAGTACGAAATGAGCACACAACCGTAGTATATTTATTCGCTCGTTTTTTCTTCATAATAGTCGAAATTTCTCAATAAATGCTCTTTATGTATAATTTTTTTTTTTTTAATTTTATTGGAACAATACATTTTTCTACAGTCAAGGGCAATAGGTATTAGAGATTTAAGTACACAATCATACCCAATCATGTAAATAAATGATAATAATAAAAATACACACATTAAATAAATATAGGCGGATAACAAAGTAAATAATTGAAATAAAAAAACAACTGAGTTAAATAATTAAAATAAAAAAAATTAAAATCTTGAGCACAAATCACATGTATTATGCCTAATTAGAGAACTTTCAAAAACAAAAATAGCTAATAAGAACGAACAAATTTATTTAACACGAAAAAATCTGAACAAACTGTGGAAAAAATAAATATCTATTACTTTAAATAAAAATTCATCACGTTTTACCACGTTAAAATAATCCAGAAAATGCATCCTTACAAAAGTTAGGAATTGTTAAGAGGAATTTTTCGAAAATAGTTATTTATTTTATTATTGATTTAAATTTACAACTTTATAAAAAATACAATAACTGAATGTGATTAATGTTTCAAAACACAGGTTAATCTTTTTGAAAGAACCAATAAATGGTGGTACTTCAATCGGTGTTTGAAATTAAAGTAAGATCCTTAAAGATCCCGTGGCCATCTTCTAAAGCAGTTATTAATGTCATTTTCTTGCGACAAGAAACATTGATAGCGTTTATGAAAGCGAAAATATTAGATGAGGTACTGCAAGTCATCCTCGTGTTTCTGTATTTTACTCCCTCGATGAAGGCAATTTTTAAATATTTAGGGTTCGTTCTGTGGGAAAAAACTTCATTCTTCTGGGGAGTTACTTTTAAAGAGTTACTTAAATTTCTCCCAAAATATTTTGGAACCCTCATAAACGTGAAAATTTTGAAAGGGTAATCTGAAGCCTGTTTCAGATGGTAATTCTTACCTTGAGATTTTCTAGTCGAGCAGAACAAACCAATGCTATGATCTTCCTATCGGTTGTGCTAAGTCTTGCATTTGACTTCGAATACGCATGCCTTACCTAATTATGCTCATCTGGAATTTCAAAATTATATTAACTTCTCCTTTTGATAAAATATTGTCTACATCTTTTTCTAATATGAAGTACCGGAAATTCTATTTCTCCTCTAAGTCGTTAGTTTTTGCACTGAGTTGTTTTTATTGCTCCACATTTGCCGAAAAGCAAAAAAAAACTTTTGGGGTATCGCACACCCCACTTAACTATTTCAAAGTATAATTAATCAAAAAATCTTGCAGTTAATAATAAAAATATAATTCCATACTTAACTCTTCAATCCAACATCACTTATTTCGAAGAATGGTGTCTAAATTAGAGGATTAAAATAAATCTCATCAAATCACTTATACCCTTCGTCATAAACCTACCGACTGCCCTACTATATCCTGTAAGAATATTCCTCATACTCCTGCCGAACAGATCCCTTCTCTTGGACTGCATCTAGACATCGATTCCGACTATTACAGCACTTACTAGACAAATGGTTCGAACTTCCAATCCATAGCAAATGACTGATCTACATGACAGGCCAATCTGGACATACGGAGTAGAGCTTTGGAGCTCCATTAAACCTTCGAATTTCTCTCCTGATGTATTTTCTTTTGAATACAGTTGTAAATTTCATCGAATAAATAAAAAATTAATTCTTAAGTTTATTAATTAACGTTATTTGAATATAAATATTTTTAAAACACAATAGAAAAAGATATCACCTTAAAAAAAAAATGCATGTGCCCCTGTTACGTTTAGTTATTGTTTTTATGAAATTGTTTTACCCATAGAACACTACTAGTCCCTCCCTCACTTATATTTTATATTTTCCAAACTATCCATTG
>NW_027108888.1:151673-153354 GCF_000696795.3 Halyomorpha halys | reverse complement strand
TATTACCTATTGCCCACAACTGTGTGGCAGATTGTAATATCTATCAATAAATAAATCAATTTTTAATAAAAAAAAAAAAATAAATAATTAATCAAAACATTTTGCAGTTAATAATAGAAGAATGGTGTAAAAATTTGAGGATTAAAATTAATCTCATCAAACCATCTATACCCTTCGTCATAAACCTACTGACTGCCCTACTGTATCCTTTAAGAATATTCCTTATACTCTTGCCGAACAGATCCGCTATCTTGGACTGCATCTAGACATCGATTCCTACTATTGCAACACTTTCTAGATAAAAGGTTTGAATTTCCAATCCATTGCAAATGATTGATATACATGAGTTGAGCTTTAGGGCTTCGCTGAACCTTCGAATTCCTCGTATTCAATCCTTACAATCTAAAATCCTTCCTAAAATAATTCTTAATGGTTCTTCCTTTGTTCTAAATAAAATTATCCATAAGGAATCTAGGAAAAACTAGATATCCACTTCCATTTACTTGGAAATTATGAAATTTCTAACCAACCAAATCTGCAAGTTTGTAACCTGCCTTCCTCTTCCATTCCTGACTATCCTCCGAGGCGCCTGAAAAGAAGTTGGCCTGAAAGCCTCCCAATCTAGAAATTTTATCACAGTGTTAACCATAGGGAGTAGTTTCTCTGCATGTCTATATCATACCATTTTAATCTAAAATACCTAGATGTATTTCTTTTGAATACAGTTGTAAATTTCATCGAATAGATAAAAAATTAATTCTTAAGCTTATTAATTAACGTTATTTGAATATAATATAAATATTTTTAAAACACAATAGAATAAGCTATCGCCTAAAAAGGAAATGCATATGCCTCTGTTATGTTTAGTTATTGTTTTTATGAAATGGTTTTACACATAGAGCACTACTAATCCCTCCCTCACTTATATTTTATATTTTCCAAACTATCCATTGAATCGAAATTGACAATTTCTACCCGCCATTACTTTTTATTGGTTACTCTTATCACTTGCAAACAGGACCATTTTTGGAGTTTCCTCTCAGAACGAAGGTCTTGCGTTGAAATTAATAACAAACGACATACAGGTGTTTCAAGGTTAAGTGTCTCTAGCTAAAAATATGAATTAAGGATCTCAAAAAAAAACCTTATTATGCTTTATCCGTTAACGTTTTGTTCAAGAAATATTCACCTCTAAATTTTTTCATTTTTCTGAATTATTTTATTTAGGTTATAATAAAAATATTAATATGTGTTCCAATTACTTTAATTATGAAAGATCTCCGATTGGTCGTTAATTTTTAATCAATAAAAGGAAGATATCAAAAGAGCTGCAATATAATTAGGAAAATTCTTGAATTAATCGACACAGGGGGAGGAAAAATATTGATATGTGGGCAGTTCTGAAACATTACAAACTTAGCACAAGCTAATGGGTGTGAGTGCAGCACAAGCCCTCGGTAGTAGTACAAAGTAACACACCGGTTCCGCCTCAAATTCAGACCACTTGTGCCAGCCAATTCAAACGCTTGGGCATGCGCGAATTTCCAATAGTTGGGCTAATGTTTAGCAGTTCATTAAGACATGTTCTCTTCAGATCCATCCTTTATAATTTAATTTTCTCTGTTATTTATTTTATATACGCGCAAATTTCTTTAAAACTTAATAGTTATTTATTACTAAT
>NW_027108888.1:150924-151623 GCF_000696795.3 Halyomorpha halys | reverse complement strand
AACGAAGGTCTTGCGTTGAAATTAATAACAAACGACATACAGGTGTTTCAAGGTTAAGTGTCTCTAGCTAAAAATATGAATTAAGGATCTCAAAACAAGAAAAAAAAACCCTATTATGCTTTATCCATTAACGTTTTGTTCAAGAGATATTCACCTCTAAATATTTTCATTTTTCTGAATTATTTTATTTAGGTTATAATAAAAATATTAATATGTGTTTCAATTACTTCAATTATGAAAGATCGTCGATTGGTCCTTAATTTTTAATTAGGAGAAACAATTTAATATATTATTTAATAATTGATATTAAGGGAGAGGAAAAATATTGATATGTAGGCATTTCTGAAACATTACGAACTTGGCACAAGCGTGTGAATGCAGCACAAGCCCTCGGCCGAACGTCCTTGATTCATTCCAAAGTAACACACCGATTCGGCTGGCATAAGTGTGCAATCCAAATAACCTATCCAAACGCTTGGGTATGCGCGAATTTCCAATAGTTAAGCTAATGTTTAGCAGTACATTAAGACATGTTCTCTTCAGATTCATCCTTTATAATTTAATTTTAAATACGCGCAAATTTATTTAAAACTTAATAGTTATTTACTTCTAATTAAAAAAACAAACTAGCTATTGCTAAACATAACTTTTATAAGCAGCTATCTATGATGAAAACACTATATCTTGATGTGATTATTT
>NW_027108888.1:148148-150756 GCF_000696795.3 Halyomorpha halys | reverse complement strand
TTAACATTTTTTATTCGTTTGATAAGTCAACTAGGTTGGAGTGCGAGATAAAATAATTCTGCAGTTTTCCTCAAGAGATTTCTATCTGTATACAAATTGAATCTCGAATCTCCACGGAAGGATTTTCTTTACTTGAACTTTCAGAATAACAAGTTTTGGAACTCAGAAATAGATCGGAGTAATTCTCTACGTCGGTAATTTTGAAACCTCTATTTAGTTTAAAAAAATTTTAGGGTGAAAAACCGAAATAAAAAAACAAAACATTTCAGTCAAACCTAATTAATAATAAATAATTTAACAGTAACAATAAAAGTACTAAAAAAATATTTCTTTTAATTTGCATTTTTATTGGAAAGATAAAAAAAAATCTTAAAGATTTAAACTCTCGGTTTTCATAAATCCTCAAACTTTGTCTAGAAAAATATTTAAATTTTGGGCTTCAGTTAGTTTTTTATTTTAGTTTTTGAAATACAAAAATATAGGTTGTTTCCTTATCGTATATGCAGTTTAAATTATAAAAGTCGAGAAAGTTTTAATTTTATTCACCAAATTTTGAGAATTATTTTTAATGAAATATATGTTTTTTTAAACGATTTGTGATTAATGGTTTTATTTACAAATATTGTAAATAATAAAGTAGTTTATTGTTGATCGTAGATTATTAGTAAAGATAAGATAATGAGGAGTGAGAGCCGTGGAATCATAATGAACATAAAAGAAACATTTTATTTTATTTTTGTAAACGTTCAGGCCTGGATTTCTACTTTCAAATTTTAATGGAATAAAAAATAATAAAAACCGGTGTACAAAGAAATTGGAAAGAAACACAAAAACAAATAATAGTATGAGATACTAAACGCTGATCACATTAGAAAATATAAGAAAGTGGGGGAAACATGAAAAAAATAAAAATAAGACAAGGCTTTGTATATAAATAATGAAAACATTGAAATTAAAATAACAAAAAATGTGCGAAAGTAAACGATAAACATGATATAATGGAATACATGAAAATATAAAATAAATTTGACAAAATAAAGCACTCACATGTAAACTTATATAAAATTATTGTTAAAATACATGAATGTACAGTATATGATAATTTTTTTATATATAGTCCTTGTAAATGCTTTACTTTCTCCAATCCACATTCTTTCCAAAGTTGATCCTCCTAGTTCTTCTCTCCGAGACGATCTTCCTGCAATGTTGATTTCCGAAGATCATTTGAGGGTGAACATTGATTTTTGTACCTAAACCTAAATCTAAAAATTAGACTGAATAATCTTGTAGAAATTTGGTAGACTGCAGACGAACTAATTTTTATACGACTTTATCTTTGACACAGATTTTAAGAGCATTATTGTTTTTGATATTTGGTCATTATGAAAAATAGCAAACTAGTAAATAGTTAAGTTTAATCTCTAAAGTCATATGTAGTTATTAGTTATCACTAATGCCCATTGCCCAAATTTGTGGCAGATTGTAATATTTTCAATAAATAAAAGTTTGCAATATAAAAATAAAAGATCTCTAAAGTTACTCGATGTATTTATTATATTTTTATTAGGACTTTCTCGACAAATTGAATGACTTGAAATATATTGTGATAAATAAATAAGGTTATATAGGAGCAAATGACGTATGGGATGTAGGGTCAACCAGCCCTTACAGGAGGGACCCTAAGGGTAGTGGAGGGAAAGATTGCCTCTGTGATATCAAAATACTTCGGACAAGAGTCCTACGGGACCCCTGAAATTAAATTTGGCGTAGGGAAAAAGGACACCCGAAGGATACAGGTCGAAAATCGATTTCCGGGATGGGTGATGTATCGATCTTTGGTAACCGAATATTCATATGTCAGGCTAATTGTAAACAAACACCCGGAGGCCGAAATTTAATTTTGGGGAGAGCAGGCGGTAATAACTGGCAGTAAACATTATTACCTGACCCCCTCCCCCGCCGTTCGTTCATATTTCAGTGTTCACTTTTAATTACTGGCTATAAATCACTTTAGCGATACTGGAAATATGGGTTGGTCCTCGTATCCTTTGATTTGTTGTTCCACTTTGTGCCTTATTGCTACCAAAGCCTGTCTCTACAATGTCTCATGGTGTCTGAGTTATATGATCCATATTTCAATGTAAAAGAGTTAAAAAATGATAATTAAAACAGTACAAGTACAAGGACGGTAAAAAGAGTACAAGTCAAAAAGTGATCTAAATCGGTCAATTTATTTATTTATTTACACACATTAGAAATGCATAGTTCTTCCACGAAACATTTTTTTTTTTTTTAGAGAGTTTGAAGGAACTATCTAGGGAGAGAGGTAAATTAGTGTCAGAATTTGAAAAAGATGCATATCATCTTAAATACTTGACCTATTTCATCCATTTAATGAATTATTTACCGCCCTCCCTTGATATTTATAATATAAAAACTACAATGAAAGGGGAAATAAACATCCTGCGAGCATATTTTTTAAGTTAATTACGACATTTTATCAAAAAATTAGATTCAAGAGATTAAATTTTAATAAAGAAAAATCGGTTTGAAATAGCATTAGGCGAGAAATATTAGAAAGTAATGAAAATAAAATCTTTAGAAAAAC
>NW_027108888.1:145723-147908 GCF_000696795.3 Halyomorpha halys | reverse complement strand
ATACCAGATCGGCCTGGTTGGTCTTACATGATTAATATAAGAGGTGCAATTTTTCTTTAACCATTGATTATGGCGGGGGGTTACAGTCTCATACAAAAGACATCCCTAACTACATACTTTTTAATAAAAGATAAAAGTAAAGTTAATAACAAAAACAATGGCTTTTATGGATTTAACAAAATAAATAATTGACTTATAATGGAAAAAAGAGAAAGTGAATTCAAGAAAAAGATGAAGAGAAAAAAAAGATATTAATATAAAATAAAATTTTAGAGTGACAATAACAGAACTGATAAATATAGAGCTTATAACAGGATGTCCTGCAACAGCCTGGGCTTCAGTCTTCGGGTTGCGGTTGGGTTTCCCAAGTTGTAGGTCACTGCTCCTTTAACTGAAGGTAACTGGGAGTAAAACGTCATGAACCTTTTTTTTGATGTAATCCTCTATTGTCTCTATTTGTAATTCCCGATGCAATTGGCTGCTTTTTACAAACCAAGGAGCGTCCATAAATATATAAAAATATTCATATAAAGATTTTCACTGTCACCTACCTATAGCCTATAAAATTTCTAATTCGTTTTCGACGAAAATACAGGTTTTGATGTGCCATGAGTGGAAATAAATGATCTCTGTTTGTCTTAGTGGTCAGGCGAGCTAAGAAACCAAACCATTTTTTAGATAAGCTGTTCATATATACATTCCGAACGTTTAAAAAACCTTGACAGGGTTCTAATCCCCATTTTTACAAATTATGCAAATGTTCATTTAATTGTACTATTCGTTGCTGAGATTATATGATTGTAATTTGCATGTTTACTTTAGTTCAGATTGTATATAGATAGAAATATAGTGCAAGCAGGATGAACAACTAGATTTCAAGTCCTTATCCCAGCATTTTAATTTAAATTTAGTGCCTCAAAAATATTTTATATATGAGCATTGATAAAATATCAATATGTAAAATAAAATATTCCACGAAAAATTTGTATACAATAAAAAAATTAATTATGTTCAATATTTATATTATTTTTCTTTATCGTTATCATCTATATATCAGAATATAAAATTTTATTCGAAAGCTTATTTAGACTATATGATGATTTGGTTTTCATATTTTTTTTTTACTTCTATTATCTTTTAATTTTAATTTCTACAAACCATTAATGTTCGTAAAAAAAGTTTTTAAGTTGTTTTTTTTTTTTATGACTTTTCTATCTTTTGATAAAAATAATAAAACAAATCTTGGTACCTAGGTGTTTTGTTTTTTTTATTCGCTACTCTTTGAAGGCTTTCTTGTAACTGTATCGTGCTACGAGATGAAATATCTCGGGTTATTTTATCATTTGTATGCAGTAACTTCTCTCAACGGCCCTTAACTACAGGTTTTGATGTGCCATGAGTGGAAATAAAATGATCTCTGTTTGTCTTAGTGGTCAGGCGAGCTAAGAAACCAAACCATTTTTTAGATAAGCTGTTCATATATACATTCCGAACGTTTAAAAAACCTTGACAGGGTTCTAATCCCCATTTTTACAAATTATGCAAATGTTCATTTAATTGTACTATTCGTTGCTGAGATTATATGATTGTAATTTGCATGTTTACTTTAGTTCAGATTGTATATAGATAGAAATATAGTGCAAGCAGGATGAACAACTAGATTTCAAGTCCTTATCCCAGCATTTTAATTTAAATTTAGTGCCTCAAAAAACAATGCTCATATATAAAATATCAATATGTAAAATAAAATATTACACGGTAAGCACTAAAAAATTTTGTATACAATAAAAAAATTAATTATGTTCAATATTTATATTATTTTTCTTTATCGTTATCATCTATAAATAGCAGAATATAAAAATTTATTCGAAAGCTTATTTAGACTCTATGATGATTTGGTTTTCATATTTTTTTTACTTCTATTATCTTTTAATTTTAATTTCTACAAACCATAAATGTTCGTAAAAAAAAGTTTTTAAGTTTTAAGACTTTTCTATCTTTTTTATAAACAAATTTAAACTAGGTGTAACTTAAAAACAAATTTAGGTACCTAGGTGTTTTTTGTTTTTTTTATTCGCTACTGAAGGCTTGGCTTTCTTGTAACTGTATCGTGCTACGAGATGAAATATCTCGGGTTATTTTATCATTTGTATGCAGTAACTTCTCTCAACGGCCCTTAACTGGA
>NW_027108888.1:143171-144983 GCF_000696795.3 Halyomorpha halys | reverse complement strand
GGCTTTCTTGTAACTGTATCGTGCTACGAGATGAAATATCTCGGGTTATTTTATCATTTGTATGCAGTAACTTCTCTCAACGGCCCTTAACTGGAAATATCGGAATCCCGCTTGGAAAGTATTGCATTCAATATTGGAAGTTGGCAAGGAATGGGTATTAGGTCTCCTTATAGGGGGTTCCCAAGGTAGACTGTTTTCTCTGCGGCTCATAAAGGCGAACCTCCCTGGAACCGGGGACAAACACCGGCTTCCAGGGCTCCTAGGCCCCCCTCTTCCCAGATGGGATTGTCTTGGGAAAGATCTGCGATTTATCGGAGCCTTAGTTGGGAGTGGAGATTGGGTGACCGGCGCCGGCCGATTCACTCTCCCAGATTTGAATAAACAGAGCCATTATTTAGACACTGTCAGGGGTTCGCTTTAATGAGAATCGGCTTCGAAATCGAAACCAATACCAAGCTACGGTCACTACTATTTCTATTGCGTTATTGGACAGTACAGAGATACATGGCATTACATGAGAAAGCAATGTTCCCATTAGTGGTATCAGGAAAAAAATAAATTAGAATCATTTTGTGTCACATATCATTGTTGGTATCATGTACCAATGAATAAAAATATTTAAAATGATTATGGCCCTGGTGAGGTCAAAATAACTTAATTAGTACTAAAACTATTTATTATGAGCTATCCTTTGCCCAACTTTGCAGGGCTTCCTTTGTGCTATAAATGATTCAATCAACTAAAAATTGTTTTTTTATTTCCCTCATTTTCCATACTTTAGTGTTTAGTTTCATTTATTTTTCATTCGTTAATATTTCCTTTTTCATTGATTATTTAATTTTTGTTTATTTATACTTTTCTCTGTACATCTTATATTTATTTTACTTAAATTCATTTTTATTACTTAAGAACTTAAATAATCCACTTTTTCTCTCAACTGTTTATTTTTAAAAACCTCCGACGTTTCAAGGAAACAACCTATACAATGTTTTTCTTATTATCATTATTTTACCTCCACACAAAATACTAATGTTTTTGAGCACACCTTAAACATTGATTTAATAATTCACTAAACTGTCTTTTTTGGAGGCTAATTGCCCGTGTCTAATATCTTTTAAAACAAAAGTAAATATTTAATTGATATAACAGTTGCAACCAATCTTCTGAATGATTATTCACATACAAACTACATAATTTCAATATAAAACTATTCCACAAAAATTGTTTTTTCTTATCCACCTACCTCATTAACAATGTCACCAATAAAACCTACCTTCAACTGGACAGGACTCAGTTATCACTTTACTAACAAGGTTAATTCATTTAAAATTTAATTAACATTCTGTTTTAATCTGTTCCTTATAATTAACTTTATCTAAAAATATAATTACTGTATTTTAATTATATGCATACTTTTGCATACATACACGTTAGAGGTTTTTTCAAAATAAAAAGTTGAGAGAAAAAGTGGATCATTGAAGTTTGCGTTAATAATAATATAAACCACTCTCAAACAATCAATATATTAAATCAATTAATTTGTTTTGTTCAATTTTATATATATTTTTCAATCACCGCAGTTGGGTGTAAACCAGGATATGCAGTGATTGTTGTTTATAATAGATTGTTTCTGGATTTTATAGAGTGGACTGTATAGAATTGGTTTAAACATGAATGAAACAGGGAAATAAGCCTTTATTATTGAAAATGTATGACAATTAATAACGTATGGGTTAACCAAAAGTGGTTACAATATGTATTAGTTTAGTTAGTAATTAATGTTGATTATTGATTTACATAGAATCATACATT
>NW_027108888.1:115060-137146 GCF_000696795.3 Halyomorpha halys | reverse complement strand
CTCCTTTAACTGTAGATAACTGGGAGTAAAAACTTCATAAACCTTTTTTTATATAATCCCGTATTGCCTCTATTTGTAATTCCCGATACAATTGGCTGTTTCTAAGAAAACAAGGAACGTCCACTGCAATTCTTACGACTTTATTTTGACAAGATCGTACTGGTTCCTTTTCGTAAAGGAAGCCGCTTCCCAGACTTCGCAGCCGTACATGAGCAGTGACCTGAGAATTTTTTTTTTTTCACACTTTATTTATTGAAAATATTACAATCTGCCACAAATTTGGGCAATGGGTAATAGTGCTAATTAATAATTGTACACTTTCATACAAAAAAAATGTGTATATAAAATTTTAAAAAATTAATAAAAAACATGAATATAAAAATAAATACTTGAAGAAGTTTGTCGTTAATCTACGGTCAACTATCTACACCTCAATATAAAAATAAATAAAATCTCCAAATGTACATAAAAAGAAAAATAAATGAATATAATCAAACTAAGTAAAATAAATTATATACAGTATTTAAATCTCGACCTAAGGATCCCCGAGCCCACTCTATCCCCCAGGTATGAGGGGTAAAGTAATGCTCTTCGAGATCCCAGCGGAGCTCTCTCACCGCGTCACTGGTAATGAGCCAGTGGAAGCTGAGTAAGTTCACTAAACCCGCAATCGCTCAACATGAGCGGAGCATCTAGCTATAACCAAAACACCAACTGTCAATTTTATTTTACAAAAAGTCTTTTGGCCACTGTCGTTTTAACCTTCGAGGTGAATTATAAGAATGGGTAGAACTAGATAAGGATTGAACCAAAGGATAAGGTTGTTCATCAAAGTTTTTATGGAATTTGAGAATTTAGTTGGTATAAGATAAAGGACAAAATGGATATAAAGGCCATTGTGTAGTGTTCTGTTGGAAACATAATAGGGTATATTGGATTTTGGATTGAAAGGACTGGATACGTTTGATGTTCGAAGGTTTAGCTGTTCCCCAAAGTTCAAGGCCGTAGGTCTCATATAGGTCTGAGGATGGTCTAATAAATTAGTAGTTTGTTTTCTTTTGAGATTAGAGGTCCTGCTGAGTAGTCGGTAAAGATGACTGGATTGCCTGTTTAGCTCTATTCTTTTGAATCTAGAATGTAGGTTCCTGGTGAGTCTTTTGTTTAGTATGAATCCAAGATATCATACTGTGTCGGATGTGGGTGAAAGAATGTTATTAAAAATAATAGATGGGCAGGAGCTTCGGCGGAGGGTGAAAGTCACATGGGTGCATTTCGATTAATTAAATTTTACCCGCCATTGATGGCACCATTGCTCAATCAGGGTGAGGTGTATTTGGAAATTGGATGAGGCTGTTACAGGATCAGGATGGGAGGACAGAATGGCTGTATCGTCAGCAAACCAGGAACATATCGGGAGTAATGGGAATGCCAGCAGTGAAGAGGATGTAGAGGGCAGGACCCAAGACACTGTCTCAGAAGAGGATATCTTCCCGAAACAGTCATAAACAACGTTTGGGGCTATCACTCCATCATCAGGTATTTGCTATATTGTCATGTTGCAGCATAATTCCAAAGATTATGCAAGAATTTGCTATTAATGCTGGTCATACAGTCTTCACTCAAGACCATATTTATATCTTCTTCTTAATGTTAATGGTTCTTACTAGATCAGTTTCATCTAATTAGACTTATTATATTAGAGGATATTCTCCTCTCCTTACAGCTGTGTGCTGGACCCGCCCTAGTAACCATCTCTTCTTTAATACTAAGTTCGTTTTCGGATTGTAGAGCCAGAGAGAGAAAAGGGCCAAACTGTACTAATAGATCAAGAGAGAGTGGATGCCTAGACTGCTTGGCTATTCTATGAAGAGAAGGAAGACAGCGATAAGTCATAGAGGTGTTATTAAGACTGGCGTGCTGCAGGGCACTCCATCAGCCCCTTAGCTTATCTCCTTGTTGGGATAATTCGCCGCAATCTTGGCCCCCTCCACTTCCTCAGCCTTCCTACGAAATAATTATCACCATTAATCGCTCCTCAGGCTCTCCGATACGATCCTTGTTAGCCTTTTGACCTCTACCCTTAAATGCAATTAGTTTCTTTCAGATTAACCGTTCCGTTATTTTCCATAGAGGTCAAATAAAAAAAAACATATTTGTCGTTCCTGAAAATGTTTATAAGTTTTTACTTTAATTTTCATATATATGGAATATGTAATAAGGGAAAGAACTGCGATCGTTCAATATTTTGAATCCGCGTATTCGACAAAAATACTCGTTCTGAAGTCTCACAAAATGTTCAAAACTACTAAAGTATATAACGATATATTTTTCAAATATAAACCAAGGTAAAGAGCACAGGCTGGGAAATATGTTGTATATAATGTATAGCCTCTAGAAATATTGTTATGAATTCACTATTTTTTGCTTTACCTTTGGGAACGGATCGGGGCAGATTAGAACGAAGCGTTACTTTTTTATGAAAGTTGTGAATTATGAATAATTATGAAGTAAAATAATTTATAATGTAAAACACTTGTAAAAATACTGTCTCTATTATCCTTAGAGCAACTTGAAATGTAGGAAAATAAGAAGAGAGGAAAGTTAGCGCTGGAATGCACTGTACATTAACTATCTTAATTTTTGATGTAATACTTAGAGATTGTGGTATACGCGACACCACTGTCATACACTTGGGGACCATAACCAACTTTGGGATTCGCTGCCGTATATCAATAACTATTCTGTATGTTGTATTTGATCTTTCGGCTGGTTTTAGCCTCGAAATATTATTTAAGACGGAACATTTTTTCTTCCTAGTTATATAAATACCGGAGTAAATTCATTTACAGTGTTTTAGATGTGGTACATAAATAAAATTAATATATCTCTCTCTCTGGGATGAAAAGTCAATTTAGATTCCGCTATGCTGTTATATTCGAGTGGAAGATCACTAGGGAATAGTGAAAGAGGAAATTAAGTATGAAATCAGACATTTGGATTAATCATAATATTTAAGTTTTGGTTCCACATGTGTATTTCATCAGCCTTTTCCCATTATGTAAATCGATAAATTTTTGTCTTGCAAAAATTATTTATCATTGACACTAAAAGACTTAGTGAGCCATATGAAGCAGTGAAGAAATTCGCCTCAGTTGTCCTTAAGAAGTTGAGAGCAGAAGCGAGGGCTAGAAGGTGTGACTAGCATGGAAAACATAAAAACCATGCGAAGAGAACCATGAGATGGAAGTCAGCCATTTCCCCCCATTAAGTAATGCCTACCGGCGGTTCCGTAGAGAGGAATGAACAGGTATAGGGCGGTGGTTGTAGTGGTTAAAAATCCCAGACACGGGTAGGTACGGGCCTATCCGTGTTTTTTTAAAGATTTCCACCGATCCTCATATAAAACACACATATAACAAACATAGATGACACTAATTGAAGATAAAGTATAATATTACAAAGGCTTACCTTCTTAAATTATACAAACAAATGACAAAAATTGGAAATATTAGAAAAATCGGATAGTGTGCCAGTAAATAATGAAATGTGCTAAAGAAAATGACTTTGCACTACTCTTTTCCGTAAGTCTTAGATAGTATTTACATGATTCGAAGATAACATGACATATAAAAAATAATTATGGTATACTATAATCACTTTAGACAAAATCGTAAGGGACCGCAAGAATTAATTCAGTTTTAAAAATTTTCCAACATGTGTTGCTAAATGCTAAATAATATGGAACTTTACGGCCTGAGTGGTGTAAGAGTTCAAGGTGCCAGGGTTATGGCTTTGCTGCTTAGCTTAGGTTGCCCTCATGTGCGTACTTTATGTCATCAATGTCATAATTTGTTTCATATTGCCAATGTCAGTAATATGAAATGTCAATTAAATATTTATTAAGCAAATTTTATTCGATATTTCATTTTAAAAAAATTGATTTTTATGTTTCAATAATTAATTTTCAACATTATTTTTTACAGGAGACTGCGTTGAACATCACAACAAACCATAGTTTTAGATGGCAGACAGGTATGTTAAATTATTTTTAATATTGTTCTGAAATATTTGATAATTATTTCATTTCATATTACATCCGAATTTTTTTGTGGACAAACAAATACAATAAAATAATACGTATCCCTGACTTGATAGAATTAGTGTTGAATTTGATCGATATTTTAATCAAGTTGAAACAATACAATACTTGTATTTAATTATTCCCTTTCGTTTAATTAGTAACTATGAGAAACAGGTTTGAACTAAAATTGATTGTTTTCACATATTTGATTATTTTTGCTTAGCTATTTTAATTAAGAGGGTTTGGCTTGAGCATTTTGTTCATATAGGGAAACAAACGTTTATATTTCGCTAGCATTCCATCTGTTTTATTTATACTTTGGTCTACCTTCCGTTAACCCTTTGATGTTGTTATTACGGCATGTTTATTTTACCTCCCTCAATTCAGTTTTGCTTTGACCTCCTTGCTACGGTAAAACTCGTTTCTCTCACCAGTAGACTCCTAACGTGACATCTTATCTCTCTCATTGGAGCATTTTGCTCTGCTGGATATCTCCTGGGTTACTTATTTCAAATCATGAGCCGACGCAAGAAGATCTTAGATCTTTTACTTTTCTGCCGCTGTTGGAATAGCTGTAATTTACAATTTCAATTTCAAATTACATTGGGAGTAATCATAAAGATTTTTGTCTTTATCACATCCAATTATATAAAAAAAAATAGTACAAAATCTTCCATGAGATAAATACTTTAGAAAACACCTCTTAGGGGACAAAAAGACATTTTTCTTTCAGATTAGATTTTTTAAATTATTCTTTTTTATATTCCTCTAATATTAATAATCATCTTTTATTTGATTGTTGTTATTTATTCACATTATTTCTTCAGTCTTTTTTAAAAGATTTTCTATCCCTTTGCCTTGTTCTAAACTGACACATGGATGCGGCTCAGGTCTATTCCTCCTCTCCACTCTCTAGCTCCTTAACAACAAAACAGAAAAGGAATTCTTGAAAAATTAAATATCCCTAATATTCCCCCCGACAAAATTAGACTCAAAAGAGCAGCAATGCTTCTCATGTATTTATACGTTTGAATTTAATGCTTTATCAGTTCATATTAAAATAGATATTGTTCACACCAATTAATAGAAATAATTTTAAAGTTGTAATGAGAGTAAAACTAAAAAAGATGTGTAGCGACGTAAAATTTATTCAAATTAATAATTAAATTAAAATGTTGATTAGTAATATTACTTTTTTTTTTTTAAAGAAAATAATAACAATGTATATTTTAACATTAATACACGTAAAAAATGTATAATTAGAACTTATGAATGAAAAGTATTCTTCCTTGTTTTAATTATTTATTTTATATCATTAATAAACAATAACAACGTTTCGGTGTTGTCACCCCATCATCAGGTATCTAAAACAAACATTGAATTCTCAAATTCATACCATGCATACAACAATTACAATATATCACAATTTCTTATTAAAATTTGTTTTAAAGAATTACCTGATTAAACATCTATCTATAATTACTTTGTGTTTTCTCCTTATTAGTCTTGTATTGCTAATAATAAAATATTAATGTCACAACTATAAAGTTTTTTAATAATTAAAAACTGACATATTCTTAACAAGCAGATATAAACTACCTTCATGGAACCAGGATAGAACGTAAAGTAAACTGATCTGCCCGAAACTCGTCTCTTATACCTTCAACTTGCGTTCTCATGTCATAGATACCACCCAGGTCTCAAAACCATAGATCACCTCAAGTCTTATTACTTTCTCATAGACCAGGCATATAAATATATACATATTTATAATGACTGACGCTTATAAACATTTTAATTAATAAAATAATAAATATTTACCGCTATGTAAAATGTTATTAGATTGCTGCCAATGGGTAATTTCTCTACACGCCTGTAACACTCCAATTTAACCAAATTTATTTGTAAATTGGAATAAATAAATGTTTAAAAAAAAATACGTGCGACTTTTGTCAAATTTTGACAGCCTATAACTCTTTTACTACCAACTTTATAACTAAAAAAAACCAAAGGAAAAAAAAGAACAATAGTTTCTTATATACATTTATTTTTTTGGAGTTCGTGTTAAAATGTATGGACCGCCGTAGTAGCACTGTCCAAATTGTTTCGGATTTTAATTAAACGATTCATATAATAAAACGAATAATAACTTTTTTAATTTCAAAATTTTAGTTATTACCACTTCTATTTATATACATTTTAACAACACTTTTCATTATTAAATAAAATACAGAAATAGTTACAGTGTCATTTATTCGAATGTAACTTGAAACACATAAGTAACCAGACTTACAAGTAAGAAGCTTTAGGAAATAAGATCGCAAAGCTTCTTAGGAAAAGAAATTCCATGGGAATTTATCAAAATATATCATATTTCATTTTCCCAATAGTAAACTTATGTTATTATTGTTAAAAGTTTAGAAAAATCGATTGGAGTATTAGTTAGTTAGTGTAATAGTATTTTTTCATTTGTGGCTGGTTCATGTGTGCTCGATTATTATAAACAATTTACAGGTTTTGACAAGGTTAGGAGAAGGGAACGAGGATGAAGGAGTATGATGAAATGCTTTCAGTGCAAGTGTCGCCAGAAGGCGGGGTTTATTCCTTTCATAGTCCTGGCATCCGGTTTAGTACAATAGGTTTGATTTATGAAAAACTTTATTTCAGAAACCATAGGACTTACAGATGTCTGCCAGCACTCATATTAAATCTAATTAAATTTACTATATAATAGTTAATAACGTTTATCTTTCTAGGAGTAGTAGTTTTTATATTTGACAAAATAAACTCATAAAATGTTAATTCCTAGTTGTTCGTTTAAAATATTGGATTTTTTAAAAATATAACTCTAGACCCATAAGACGCACATATATCTGCCAACACTCAAAATAAAGAAAATTTAACTTACTATAAAGTAGTTTATGACACTTAGGGGGTAGGGGTTGTAGTTTTTATGATATTCACAAATGAATATAAATTTGGCAAATAAAAATTTGTCCGAACAACTATAAATCAATTTATTTCAATTTCATGCAAATTTCATGAAAACTACTACTCCTACGAAAATAAACGTCATAAACTACTTTATAGCTCATTAAACTAGCTTTAATTTGAGTGCTAATAGACATATATACGTCACATAATTCCTGAGATATAGATTTCTGAAAATAAATTAACTAACCACTCATATTTCAGTATGTTCCATACAACACTTTTATGTAATGTTCCTTTTTAAATAGCTATGTCTCGAGAACTATTGAACATAAATTTCTCTATTAGGGCTTATAATTTAGCAAATTTACTTTACTTTAAAGGATGCTCTCTTAGATTTTCTATTGTTGTTAGCATAGAGCTCCGAATGAAAATTAATGTTTTTTAAGCCGCCATTTTATATCCCCCCTACCTATACTTGGCAGACTCATCAATTTTGACTAGTAATTGTACTTTGTTTTGAATTCAGTAATCAAAAATTGGAGTGAAATAACTACTTTTTTCTCCTCTTGGGCTCTTGTTCTAGTACTACATATTTGACAGTTGAGAGTTGCTGCCCCATCATATTCCAGATATGTCTACGCAGGGGGATTTATTAAATGAACAACTTTCTCTATTATGTGAGAAATAATTATTTATTTATATTCAACGTTATATTTTATTGTTTTTCTTAGAAGAAATTAATTTTATATTAACAGTTCCAAAAAAATATTAGTTGAAAAATTAAACAGTTCAATTCAATTTTATATTCACTCCTTACATTATAGAACAATGAATATATTTTGGAATCCAGATTCAAATCTGTTTGAACAGAACAGAGAAAGAAGCACGAATGTCTTGAGAACGGTTTAATAGATTTTCATTATAGATATACCAAATTATTGGAAATAACATTTATAAATCTTCCATTTACCTCACCTTTGCAATTTTTTTTTTATTCCCTCCCTTGCCATTTCTGGCAAACGGGGTGCGGGAGCAGTGGGGTAGTGCGCTGGGGATTGCGCATGCCAGTGTTCCCAAATATGACCAATTCTTTTTTTTTTCTTTATTCTTTTATTAAATTTTTTCCTGTGGTTCAGCCCAGCTCTAGGTTTAGCACCTTACTGATGGGGCTGCACCTTGTCCACTGCATCCGTTCGGCAGGTCCTTCTGGTGCACATCAGTCTGGGTGCTTCCTGCAGTTGGCAGGCTGGTCCAGCCCTCCTGGTCTCAGTCTGGGTCAGCTTCCTCCTCTTCTAGTGGCTCGCCGATGTTGGGCGGTCAAGTCCTTCAGATTGTGAAATGAGTTGGGCCCACCACCTTTTTCCACCTGTAAATGAACTCCCTGAAGAAGGGATAATTCTCTTATTCCATCAAACAGGGAAAAATCGACTCGGCGAGGGCGAAAACCCCGGTCTTTCTCGACAGCCTGTCTCGGTGTTCTTCCATGAAGGAGAAATCTACTATTTCGTGTTCTGCTGTTTCAGGAACTCCGCACGTGGAGCATGTTCTTTCCAAAGCTCTGCAGCTTTCCCCGAAAGCTTCCGTGTCCTGTTAGGATCTGTGAGACCCAATAGTCTTGGAGGACCCATTTAGCCTTCAATCTAGAAAGGACGGTAGTGAAGAATTTGCTCAAAGTAATGCCCTTCTGGCTTTCTACCCACCGTCCATTCCACTCCTGTATTGAGTCCTCTCGCAGTATTTTCTTCCATAAGTTTGGAGTCTCACTGGTCCTCTCTCGGAGCTCCTCCGGCAGCGCTTCTAGTCCCTGCCTCTTTACTTCATATTTAAGGACATCCTCCCTGAGGATGAGGTCCAGGGGCATCGCTCCTGCCAGCACCTGCACCGCCTCATATGACACCGTTCTGTATGTCTTCGTGACCCTCAGCAGAGCCAATCTCTGTATGGTCTTTTCTTCCGTGTCTGCGTGAGGTTCCGGCTCCACGTAGGGGACACAATACTCACACCTTTGCAACTAAAGGTTTTTCAGAAAATGACATTTAATATGTAAAATCCCTATTAACTTCAACGTAAATCTGCCTTTTAAGAGGCATGGCCTAATCTCTACTTTTTAGCTTCATTTTTTCTTAGAAGGAGTATAGTAGGGTTGGGATTTCCCGTGGAAGGGTAATATGGTGTAGAGGTTACTCATGATATCGGCAAGGATCTACCAATCGGTTCTTCGCTGTTCAATGCCCTCGTCCGTCCTCTGAGACTAGAATATTGATTCTAAATATTCATATTTATGTCAGCTGGTACCTATGAATCATAGTTTTTTTAGCTAGTCAGGTCTAGTTCATTACTACCACAATCGCAGGCTAACAACAAAATCGTATGGTATTGTATGGAGCATTGTAGCTTCGAATATATCGTTACATGATGGCAACTACACCTTTTTGGCAAGCCATGATGTGGACAGAAGCTATATCGATAATAATTATAATACAAACATGTGTTATTATAATGTATTTTTCTATTAATATTTACCTTTGAGTCACTTCCATGTTAGATTAAGCGGGCAACGGAAATTGGCAAGTTTCCTATTCCAGACGTAGCTGGTTATTATTGGTTACATTGTTTTTGTTCCTTTTTGTATTTTGAAACCTTGTATTGGAATCTGAAAATTGTAATAACATAGTAACAACCAGTATACTATGGTGGTATGTTATTGAACAGAATGTATTCGGGAGGGGTACAGTGTCTATGCTACTAACTACATGTTGTTTGAGCAAGGTGCCTACACAGCGGTATTCTGGCGTAGGCGTAGTATTAAATCAGTGTAATATGCAAATCACTCACATCACCGATGTCTCGTCTATCCGTGACTAATTCCAACCAAGACAATTGGCCAAATCAGTGGTATTAGGTCTCGTACCTAGAGGGTCGGGGCAGATGTTCATGACAACAACCCAACATAATGGAGAGACGATATTGTAATATCTTCAGTAAATTATTTCATTTGAACTTTTTGTGAATTTTATTTCGATTTAATTTGGCCCGTTTATAACTATTACACATTGTCTGATCGATGCAGAGTATAGTATTGAATATTTGATGTTTTTTTTTACCTCTTACCTCCCCAAGGGAATGAAAGTCAACCTTCACATGCTGGATCAGAACTGGCATCGCTTTAGGTACAAGGTTGCTAAGGTGACAGTTTAACACAGTGGACTACCATGGCCTCACATGACTATCCTCAACAAAAAGTCGATGTAAGCATTCCTTGCTGTGTCTTTGGTAATATTAATATTTTTTTTTTTTATTCCGGTACTTGTCCCTTTAGAACTATATTACATCTAAGAATAGGTGTTAAAGCTTTAAAGAAAAACCAAACATTTAAAAATAAAAATGAAATTATAAAATATCTAATAAAAAAAAAAAATAGCGACATTAATTAACAAAAAATGTACAAGTAATAAATAAAACAGTCTATCATACCGTGAGTCACTTATTTTACTGATAAAAGTAAAATGAATAAAAATAACATAAAAATGAACTGAAAAATAATTATAAGTAAGGAGGGAGAAATTAATGTTTATATACATATTTACAAGTTAAGGATAAAATTAGAAACATCTCATGTAAAAAAGAATAATAATAATAAGTCAAAAATGATAGACAAATCCTCTAATAAATCATAAACCTTAAGGTATATTCAAAAATAAAATAAAAGCCAAAAAATGTGGTAATGGTGATTATATAAACATATATACATACTAAGTATTCTAAATTATTCGTTATTATATTACTTCGTTTCTTAATAATTATAACAACATCCATTTATATTTATGTTATATTTTATTCATCTTTCTATCCATTTACTAATACTATTTGAAACACTCAATTGTTTTTCAGTGAGAGTTGGATGAACAGGAAGTGACAGGAAAAATACGGTATTTAAAAGTTGGAAGTATATTAAAGTGAAGAATGAAGAAATTCCACAGGGAAGCGAAATGGATTAGGAAAGATCTGTCAGAGGTAGCGGTTCGATTGGCAGTTTCATACAAGTCTGAAGACCGCGAACGTGTATTGAGAATCGGAATTGAAGGAGATAGGAGGAGTACGATGAACGGCAGGTTTGGATAGCTTGGAAGAGAACGAATGTAATAAAATAAATACGACAGGAAGAAGGATTAACACTTCAACTCTTCGTAAAATCGAGTAATAGAGACGTCCCTGGGGACCTCGAAGATGAAACGTATAGAGCAATTAATTAACCGTTTAATTTTCCCTCGAGATCACCGAAACACCCCCGCAAACCGCACAACAATAGTCAAAGTAGGGGATTAAGGAACTAACCTGGAGGCTGCGGGTGGCAAAGGGAAGAATGTGATTTAATCGATTTAGAATGGAGGAGGTACGACGAGAGTGCTGGTTTTTCTAGAAGAGATTTTGGTCTAAGGCGACTCTAAGATTTTTGACGGATAGATTGAATTTTAATGGATTATTATTTAGCAACAAGGTTGGAATACGAGAAATAGTTTTCAGGAGATAATTAGGCCTTATTATGATCGTCTGAGTATTACCTGCATTTGACTTAAGCTTATTTTCATCTACCCAGTGATTAATTTGACTCAAGTCATCTTGAAGTTTTCCCGTGGCAACTAATAGGTCGGATAAAGACCTGAAAACACTTACCCAAAGTGTTGAATAAGGACGGGAAGGTCATTGATGTAGATAGCGAAAATAATGGAAAATAGTGATGAACCCTGAGGGACACCATAGGCGAGGGGTCGGGTAATCGATGTTTATCTGGAGCCACTACGTACGGGAGAGATCGGTAAGGAAGGATTAAAACCAGGGCATGGCACTGTTAGAGGGAGATTTCATAGTTTGGTAAGAAGGATGATATGGTAAACTGTATCAAATGTTTTAGAGGAATCTAATAGGATACGGACTGTTAGGATTTGATGTTCAATGGCAGTTTTGAAGGGTTATTTTAAGAGGAGTGAATTGTGTTTGAATAGGCCCGGTCGAATGCCGGATTTTTGGGTGTTGATGAAGGAACGTTCTGCAGGGAAATTTAAAAGTTGATTTTGTGCAAGATGTTTTAGCGGTTTTGAAGTGTTAGAAATGGGGTGGAAATTTATAATTTATAAATTTGGAGATTTATTTCATTGTGGAACTAAAGTAGTTTTTTAAAGGGTTGAAAACGTGGCTTTTTGCCAAGAAAAAATGTAAACGGAAGGCTAAGACAAGGCCCTTTTAGCGTATGAATTAGTGTCAGAGAAATCTGATGATTTCTAATCTGTTATATAGTTTATAATAATGTATGGTATTATAAAATATACTGTTATAAATCGATGGAACCAATTTGAATATTTAATGTTAAATGATTTTGGTTCTTTGATTATTCTATTTTACTTAAGCGATTTAACAAATTTTGAATGCCCGACTTTAAGAAATGTTATTTTCTCTTTTAAAATTCTTAAATATGATGCTTAGAAATTTACCAAAAATTTGAAGATTGTAACATATTTTTTCTGTGAATTGTTTTATTCCTACAATTCAATTTTAATATCGTGTAGTTTTGTCAAGTTGTGTTATGTCTAATCCAAAATCCTCATCTGGAAATATACTTTCTATCTGATTTGGTTGGTCTTTATATTGCTATGTATTGATAATATTGGACTACGGAAGTTTAACTCAATAAATATTCAGAATTTACCTATTCGCAGGTACAAAGGATTGGCTCTTCTCATCACGATCGGTCATAATGAGAAGAAATAAAACATGAAAACGTTTTGGAGATCAAAGGATGGGAAGCCGCTCCGATATTTAGGTTGAGTTCTTGTTTCCGCCCCCAAAATTTTATTAGCCAGTGAATAGCTGGAAAGAAAGTAGATAGCAGGAAATAACTCCATCGAGAAGAAAAAACGAAAGATCACTATTGGAGAGAGTTTGGAAGAGTGCAGTCTAGTGGAGTCTTAGAGGAAATCCAAAGTGGTTGACCAGCTCCAGCAAAGTGATGCCGATGAGGAAAAACTGATAAGTTGGTATTCCTAAACTGTAATTTTGAATGGCAAATTAATTAGATATTAGTGTCAATAGAATAATTAAGGTAGTTCCAAACCATCTTAATTTCAAATCAGGATTAATTATGATGACCTGTTCATCCTCTCTCTTATATCAATCATTCCTCTTATGGAAATATTTGTAGATATTATTTAATGTTAGCCTGAGTTTATAGTTTAACCACCTTGCATGCCATCTGATTAGTAAATTAGTGATTGCACATAGCTTGGTAAATTGGTGAACATGACACCTTTGGAAAAGATATACAATTAGTAATCACTTACAATTATATCTGGCATAACGTAGCAGCGGTGTCTGTGATATCTAGTTCTTAGTTTAAATAGTTATTGGTTTAAGAGCTGTAGTTCGGTACATCTAGGAACCAATAGAGAGATATATAATAGAAATAGAGATAAACAAATTCATAATAAATATAAATGCTGTTCTCGGAACCCTCACTCGCCTTTAAATCTCGTTTAGCCAGAAGCATAGCAATATATATCAGATATGATTGAGCTTCAAATGAGAATGATGTGGTTTTAGCTGTTCAAGGTGAAAAGCTGAAACTCCTAAGTTCCCGGAATCTATTTACTCCGTTTACATCAACCCGTTAGAAGACTTAATCCATACCTTCATATAGAAACAATCTCTTTCTATGGCTTCCAAGAAGCTCTGTATGTTGTTCACAATTAATTACTTTTCATACAGGAATGTCAAGACACCTAGTAACATACATGTGCTTAAATAATTAGTTCAATCAAGTAACTTCTTATGTGTGTTAAATAATAATTATATTTTCTCAACGGCACTCGTGAGCAAAATCATTTTTTTTCTCAAAAATAATGGACTTACACAACGTATCATATCGAAGAAATCGAAGAGAAGTGGAGGTGCAATAAATATTCATTGAATTTAGTTTTGCAGGTATCTAGGAAAATATATTGTTATGTATTGAACATTTCAACATTATAAATATTTTCAAATAGGATATACTCTAAACGTTTGGGTTAGAATTCTTAGATCCTATTAAACAGTGGTTTGTCTTTAAAACTCTACAGAAATTCGGGAAACCTTTTAAGAGCCGAAAAATACAGGATAGTCTGAGGTCGAAAGGTTTAATTGAATAAGGCCAAGTGTCGTCAGTCCATAAGATAGGAGCCTACATATGTAAGTCAATTATGCTTTATACAAAAACGTGTTGTGCTGTCATTTTGAGCTATCCTGCGTGTGTGAAGGCACAAAAACCATTTAAGACTGAAGAAGAAACTAAAGATTTACGCTCCCGAAGATCTAAGTTGGGTTAGTCGGATTGAAATACAGATTATGAAGAGAAAAACACTTGGACCTACAGAGTTGAAGGACACTTGGAGTGGACCATGGGAAAACTCAGACCTAGGACATGGCTGCCTCAAATAGAGATAAGGGAACAAATGACAGCCAGCAACATCATTGGTTAGACTTCCCCGCATAGCACGGAACATATCACTTACTGCAGCGTTCCACCCCACAGTTAGGTATTCATAGTGATGTAAAATTATTTTATGGCAAAACAATCTATTTGAATCATTGCTATTATAGTTTATTATTTTTACATTACGTCTGTTTTTCATTGTAATCATTAATATATTTCATTCCATCATTAATATATTTATATGTATGCCTTAAGAACTTTACTATCAGATTTATCATTTGAAATTAGCCATTATCTAAACGTTTCAATACGTAATAATAGGTGTGGTTTCCTCTTTAGCACTGGAGAAACAATAAAGGGTGAAACTGGAATAAATGTGTAAGCTATATTTAAAATATGACGTTTGTATGAAGCCATGAAATTGATTTCTGTTTTTTTTCGACTTCTAAATATTACTGACATTTGAAAATCTTTGCGCGCCTTAAGGTGGATCCACATGTTGGCCGCTCGCCACGAATCGGAAGCTTGTACAAATGCTCGGTAAACAAAGAGCGGGCCTTCCACATGTCAGTGTTCTTCAGAGAGGCAAGCATGGCGGACGTACTAGTGGTTTCAGCCATTGCACTTGGATTGTATTATTTTTATTACAAAAAAAGAAAATTAAAGAAGATTAAATATAAAACTTATTATAAAAAGTACTAACAAACACCTTTAACCTCCTAACAGCTCTCAGTTGCAACTAGACAAAGAACAATGGTGGAGATGCTACACGAACCCCTTTGATCTGTGTCCAAAAAACCGACTCTCGACGGATCGGCAACGAGCCTAGTCCAACCAAGCCACCCATCCACATGCCCGCGTATGTCTGAGTTCGCCATGGCTTGGCCAACATGTAGAGGCCCCTTTACAATAATCTATCTTGTGAGTGTAAGAGTAGATTCACTACCTATTTATGAGAGGGGATTACTTTCATGTTTTACATTACCGATAAGCTTGTACTTCACTAATATCAAGATAGGTACCTATCTACTGTCAAGTACTTTGATGGTCACCAGGTGATATTAATTTTTATTTGATAAATGCCCCTTAGTTTTAGTTTGAGTAGTTATAAAATGTTCCATTAAGAACATATTTGTCCCATTAGTATTATTTCAAATTGGGCGTAACACACCAAAGTAAGGATGTAGTTAATACTATTTTGAAGTAAAATATGAAGTGAATTTCTTAATTTAAAAAATAAAAAACACAGTTAAACATTTCTTAAATTAACCCTTTTATCTAATAAACTGAAGGGGTTTATTAAAAAAAAATTAAACCAATCTCTTATGTTTTCCCATATTTTTCCTTACATGCAGAAGATACTTTAAATATTTATAGAACTAAAGGTCAGTTAAATATTTAGTGTTATGGATCTGATATATTATATAGAAAAATAAAAATAGGTATTAATTTAACTACACTGTTACCGAGATGAACTGTCAATCTCTCCCATCTGATAGGTTTTTCAGTTGTTCAGCTCTTTTTTCATAACTGTCATTCTTCACAATTTTCTTTTCATATTCTGTCCTCTAAACAGGAAAATACTGAGACCTAGATTTTTCGCCCAATTTAAAATTCGCCTACATCAATCATCTTTTTGTAACATTAGACTTGGATTTTCTTCCTATATATATATTTTAGTCTAAAAAAAAAATAGTATTGTCTCTTCCAACTTCCATTGTAAATTTTATTTTCGAATATATACAAATATGTTTAAAAATATTATTTAAGTGGTTAGCTGGAACAATTAATCATTGGTCTACTAGTGAAATGCACAAGTCAAAAATTGAACATTTGAGATATTTGATATACTTAGTTCTTGAACTAATAACAAAAATAAAATAGGGCATCAATATATTTATTAATTTAAAGCCAAGATAAATTATACACAGACTTGAAACAGTGACACATTTACTTTAAAATGATGTAAAATGTGCTCAAATATTCATGAAGGACTATTCATTTTTCCCACAGTTTTACAACTCTTCGGTATCTAAAAGCAAATGAAAATATTATAAATATTCGTTGTTTTAGTTTAATTTTTACTGTAAGTGAAAAATGTTAGACTTTATTTATTTTTCCTTACTAAATTAATATATATTCTATTATATGAATCAGTTACTTTGTTTTGTTATTTTTTCTCTTATGCTGCCGAAACGTAATTAATAAAACTTAAGCATGGCTCTGTTGATATAGAGTCCTAAAGTAACCGAAGGAATCTGAGGAAAAACTCATCTGTGATAAATAGTTAGAAACTAAAAGTATATATACAAAATCATTTAAATATTCAATATTTTGTTTTCTTAACCTCAAGTCAAAGTTTATTTCTAAGTGGGAGTCTGGTTGGATAGGGTTTTTTTTTTTTTTTTTTTTTTTTTTTTTTTTTTTTTTTTTCATCACACAGGCATTGCAGAATGTAGGGTGATTTTTTATTTTACTGTCACCTAAAGTTTATCTAATTTTATTTAAATTTTGTGATTGTGAGAATAGGGATGTAAGGCTTCTTTGGTCACTTCCTCAGTGTTAAAAGAAACTTTGATTAGGTAGGAGACTATTGTGAGTATATGTTTTATTCTGAATATAAGATAATATAATTTAACATAAAATTCCACTTGTAATGGGTCTAGACTATAGTCACCATATATGTGGGTAAAACAAAATATTATAAATAAAAATTTTTAATAATGATAGATTGTTAAATGATGTCCATCTGTGTCATTTACTTCCGGAGTACAAATATATGTAGACTAAAAATGAAATAAGTTTTGAGGAAAATATTTTTATGTTAATACATTTGGTGGCATAATTTTGTTTTTTAATGTCACTTATTATTTTGTACATCTAAAGATTTTTGATATTTTTTTTTTGCTAACAACATCTCTCCTATTTGTGTGCTAACAATATCTCTCTTACAAATTATTTAAAAAAAAAGAACTATTATTTTATTTCTTACTCTTTCCGTGAACTCCTCTAAATCTACGATGTGTCTTTCATACAAAGAATGTAGTAGGGATAACATCTTTTCGGCTTCGTCTTTCTTGCTATCTTCTAGCGTGCACCGTTTCAGAGCTGCAAAATTAAATAGAGAAGAATTTATGATCGTATTCAAATGAAAGGAATAATAAAATGTTTGATTTTAATAATTATCAGACCTGTATGGATAATATTTAAGTTATGAATCAGCTCATACCGACGCTCGTTGCACCTTATCATTAGTTCAAGGAAAGGGACTGCGAAATGAAAATGCTGTTTTAGTTTAATTTTGCAAAAATTAAATTTCTTATTAATTACTTAACCTAATCAATAATTTATATTATTTTATTTGTATTAAAAGTTTTTTATTATTGTATTGTAGCACCACTGCGTACTTAACAACTAAAAAACAACCACAGCCTCCTATATACACAAATCTCTAATAAATTTAATATTACAGTGCAGGAGGCCTAGTTATTCAGTAACTCTAAAAGCAACAGACTTATAAAATGGTGGATAAATGAAAAATATATGGTGTAATATTTTAGTTTTAGTAGAGATTTTGTTTTATATAAAGTGTTTAGTTTTTTGTTTTATTTAATTAAAATTGGCCAGATCTAGGATTATTTTGTTTCTGCAAATTGTATATATTATTTTATTATCATTTTAGTTATGCTTAAATAAAGTGTATTAACCTGTATAAGATATATAAGAAGTAAAGGTAATAATAGAAAGGATTTGGAAGTAAACCTTAAATACGTAAAAAAAAATATGTTATTTCTTATTAAAATTTTAATAAAAATAATTTAAAAAAATAACATAACCTCTGTCAATTTGACCCCAAATCCTCTAAATTTTTTTAGATTTCTGGAAACTCTCAATTATTTACAGAAATAGTCTTCTCGTTTAATAAATAAAGAACACCATTCCAAGATACGCGTGCAAACTTACGTTTTGTGCAACTTTGACTTCCTATAGCTCATTTTCTATCAACTTTAGAACTTTGATTACTAAGGATAATTGTTAGAACTCCTTGCGGGCTAATAAAATTTTAGTCTAATTTTTTTTTCTTGAAAAGTAATGAAAATAAAATTTTCTTCGGATTCAGGTAGCTTCCTTAAGAGTCCTAGAGTTTTTAGTAATCTTAAGAAACATTTCTGTTGTTTGAGATACGAAAAATATTTAGTGAAAAATCCGTGCGAAAGACTTTAATGTTCTATGTGTAACCGATCTAGCCGGAACCCGATATCATTCCTTCCATTATAAACTCCCTAGCCACCCAAACCCACTAGTTTCTAACCTTGTATTTTTGACAATCCTCCTAGGTGCTTGAAAAGAAGATGGCCACGAGACCTGCTAATGTAAAACATCATTAGAGTGCTATCAATGGGTATTTTCTCTACACGCCTGTAACACTCCAATTTAACTGAGATCAAATTTGCTAAGTTTATTATGTAATGTTCAGCTGTAAATAGCAATTAATAAATAACAAAAACTCTATATCTTTTTTTGCTCTCAAAATTAGGAATTTCTTTAATAAGGATAACATATCGATCTATTTATTTACATTATGAAAGAGTTTTTTTGGTTACAAAACTATGAAATATTTTTTTTCTGCACGATGTTTGAGAATAAGGTCAGTTTTTTACGAGATTAAGAGGTATCACAGCTTGTAGTGTTCATAATTATATTTTTTTGTATTAATTTTATATTAACCCTTTCATAAACGACAGCTCCGTATGACTAACAAAATTATCTCTCCTGTGGGTGTTACAGGATACTTAAAAGTTTCACTTTATTTTTTTGATATTTTGAAATACGTAAGTTTTAATCCTATACATTTTATGCTATTGTTGCTATTCTTTCTGCTAGTAACTATTTTTTACCTTCAGAAGTTTGTCCATATTCCACGCTGAAATATTCTGTAAACAAAATATTTTCAAAACGATTTTAATTGTATTTCGCTTCTTAGTTATTTGAATTCACCTTATTACCATCAATTCTGACGAAGAAGAAGAGGGCACTAAGAAATACTGCATAGTAGAAGCACCTAGATCTGAGGATGGCCGTAGTGGTCGAGGGAACTGCTTCTTCCTCAGTTTCGTTTCTCTGGAGTGTTGTCTCTGTGACGACTGGGCGGCAATCTCCCGCTCCTATTTCTGGAATAAATATCCCTGAATCATTAAAAGGATTATAAAAATTACTGAAATTTTCATCGTTTCAATTTTCAAAAGTTTCATTCCTGTAAAGAAAGCACTGAGTCGTCTCATTAACTCGTAACATTGACTAAAGTATGAAAATTCTATGACGACTTTAAAATGTACGAAAATGTCAACCAGCTTTGAAGCTGCTATATAATATTACCTTGTGTGCCTGGGACGCCAGAATAATTTCTAAAGGTAATTATCCAATTATATTCGTATTTATTAAAATTAGTTATTACAGAATTACTTTTCCAAAAGCTTGGCGTTTTTACCAGTTATCAATTAGCCATCTTTGTAAATAATATATTAGAAAGTGGTATTGAGTAATATAATCTTCAAAGTTCAAAATTATAATCATCAAATGAATAAAGTATTTATTTGCATTTAATCTAACTATGGATAATAAAATGATTTACTGATTCATATACCCTCCACTCCCACCGTCCTTGGTAACCTTACTTATCTGACTTTTCAAACAGACAATTATAGCGAGTAGGTTGGTCGATTTACAACATGTCACAATCTCACAAGAGGAAATCATAACACAAAAAGGCAATCCTTCTCCATTGGACATGCCCCGCTAAGACCCTCGGGTGCGACGGTCCTATATTACTGCTTAAAATGGAAAGAGGAGATTTTAAGATAGTTAAAGCAAGCAATATTCAAAAGGCGCCTAAAATTGAAACGACATGAAAATGACCATGATTGGTATTATAATGATTCAAAGAAATGATTCATAGCATGAATTTTATAAAATATTCTTACATTATATATGAACAGGTAATATATCTAAATAGCTGGATGAGTAATGTATGCTGTGGTGTGTGGTAGTAGATCCATCAGGCCATCTCCTCTTTGGAAATCCAGGAGGTGTTACCTTTTTCCATCTTCCTTCTAATTGGCTTGTCGAAGCACCACCCCCAAAGCATATGGCATAAAGACAAGTGTTTGAAATAAACTATAACTATGATTATCCTAGATGTTGCTCACAGGATTAGCCTTCCACCTGTGGTCATTCTCCATTAGCTCTTAAGAGGTTCCTGTGCGTTGACAGTGTTAATTATCATTTCCCAGGGTTAGATACCCACCCAGATGTTCAGAAAAAAACATCATTTCTTGTTATTGAGATGTTCAATACATAACAATGTATATCATAGTCAGTTTCTGAGCGATTCCAGAAGGCTTTAGTGATAATATTTTAATAAACCTGTTAAAATGTTTTTCAGGTGAAATTAATTGTTTTTAAATTTTTTTTTTACTTATTTATAATGTTATAGGTGGTATGTTTTTGCTAATGATGTATAATAAATACACATATACATATTTCTTGAAGGTCTTAAAACTAAGAAAAAAAGGATCGCAGTTAAAGGAGATTTTCCGTTAACCTTTGTCATAAGCCTACAGACTGCCATATAGTATCCTACTCAGGGCTTCAGTGTAACTGAAAATAATTAGTTCCTACTGCTGGATTCGAATCCAGGTACTTGGAGTTAGTAGTATATTGCCTTTCCATGCTCTCCAGATGTAATGCTATAACAAGTGACAATTTTTCTAACAAGATTTTTATTTATGCTGTGCTTGAACTAAATTTGCATTTTCTTAAGGTTAACTGCTTAGATGCTTAGAATGTGAGATTTTAAAATTTTTAATTTCAATTGGACCGTGATTCAATAGTAAATGTTTTGTTTGTGGTCAAATTAAAATTTGACTGATAAAATGCACTTCCATGTTTTTCCCGGCATCGATTTTACTCTAGGCTAAATCCTAAGAATCCTATGATACTCTGGATTTTTATTATTAGTTTTTATTTGTAGGGAGAGGTATGTCGCTATGTGAATTATCTCCCTGGTCCGGGTTCGAATCCAGCTATCGGAGGTAATTATTTATTTTATTACTTTATCCTTGAGGCAACCCTTTGAATTCGGGAATCCTCCTTGGACTCATCTTTAAAAATGGGTACCGGTTGTCGACATAATCATGAAGAAATCACTTCCTTGCTAAGTACTGAATCCCCTGACCCTTAATGGGATGCTATAGTAGAGTTTTTTTTTAAAAATTGGAACCTGGGAATCACCAATTATTTGAGAATCTCCTGAATCTCTTAGTTGTTGTTGTTGTCTGGGGCTTAAGGGCGTGTTAGTGTTTCACATTGACCTATCAAGGATTGTCCTTAAACCAACATCTAGGTTTTTTAAACCAGAAAGAAAAGACCTTCTTAGAACATTTATTTCAATCCGTATTCAAAACTCTCCACTATTATTTCAGTCGCTCAGTGTGGACGAACGATGGTATACGACTACGTAGGATAATAGACAGCGGCTATATATTGCGCGAATGGTGCCAACAGGTAGCGGTAGGGGCGAGTCGAATGCTGTTGGGGTAGGCCTCGCTGC
>NW_027108888.1:102854-113760 GCF_000696795.3 Halyomorpha halys | reverse complement strand
TATGTCCCAGGATAGGAATAATTGATATTTATTGCTATTTCCGATCTAATCTATAAAGAAAATAGAAATTTTAGTAAATAGAACCATTTTGTCGCTCTAATTATGCAATTTTGATTGCTCTTGCTTCGCCGTATTTATTTACTGAGTCTAAACTGAATTCCTCGTATGCACTAAGCCAGTTTCCAAACTTTCGCCGCAGAACCCTAAATGGACTAAATAAATTCGCGCGCTTTTTGGCGCCCAGTTTGTGAACTACTGAGGAATTAGCCAGCTCTTTTGTGAAAATATGTTTTATGAGCTAGAACGATAATTGTTAGCTTTATGAATAACTTTAACTTCGCAATATTAAGATATCACATTTTTCCCTTATATCACTATTAGATATTGCTAGAGTTTTTTTATAAATTAGAAATATTGTTGATATCCCTTAGAAAACACAAATATTGAATACTGGTTCCTTATTACATGTTTAGGTTCAATTATTACTAATAATTATAATACTTAAACCATACTTATTTATTGAGATTCAGAAAAAAAGTTTCACAGCTTAAGGGATTTGAAAGACTAAATGAACACAGTTATTTTTTTCATTTTTGTTTAATTTGGTATAATTATATTATTGATTTTCATGAAGTCCAATGAAATGTGAAAACAAAAAAATATATAACAATGTTTTAATTAGGGAAAAAATTTAATTTATCATATTTATTATATAAACCTTGGTTAATTATGGTTTTAGTGATTGACATTAATCAGGCTTAATGTAATGAAATTTAATTAACTGCGTTTTCATGTCGACAAAAACGATGATATAATATTCATACTGGCGTTCATTAATATTTAATTCGGTTGCGTGTAAAATCATCAAAATGGTAATTGAACAATTTTCTCTGAAATGAAACTGGTGTTTTAAATACTGTCACTATGCCATTATTATTATTTTTAAATACTGACATGGTTACATGGATGTAATTTATATTCTTTCCCTCTATAAGATTAAAATATATTATTTCAGCCATTGTGGTGACCGTTAAGAAAGCGTGCAACTGAAAATAAAGTTATTGTATTGCATATTCAAATACATTTCGAAATAAATTAATTATTAGTCTGACCTGAGTGTAAGGAAGGTTATAAATAGTGTGTTGATAAGAAAGTGATAATAGTATTAAGTTGACCTGTAATTGGAATGATTAAAAATTAATAGTTTGTGACAAAATAGGTACTAAGTTAAGGTACTAAGTTAAGGCAATAGGTACTAAGTTAAGGCAAGCTTATTAATGCATTAATATGATATCCTATAGCCTTACTGTTTTATAGGGTGATGTGACTGAAATTAATCCTGCAAAAAGTTTTTACAAACTAGATGTGAGGAGTAAATTTATATTTAAGGTATGCTAAATTAGTAATAATGTCGTTTGCTAGTATTGTTAAAAATTATTGTATAAGAAAAGCTGTTATTTATTAGAATGTTCTTGAGGATGGCCCAAACTTTTGACTTTATTTATTATTTCTTCAATATGGAGTGTTTTGAGACATAGCTTGGATACGTATTAATTTATTTTAACAATATATTCCAGACGTTATATGGCTTTACATTTTATGTAAAATAGGATAACATTTCATACATTGCTCTGTATGATTTCTAATGTGTATCAGTTCATTGTATAACTCAATGCATTTGATTTAGTTATATTTTCGACGTGACAATCTTGGTTTTTTTAATTGTGTTAAAAGTTAAATGGCAAAAAAAAAAAATTAAAAAGATGAAACTTTACTATGAAAAATTTATTTTTGTTTTGACCCTATTTCTTGAAAATTTCTACAAGAAATTGGACTGAACAATATTTTATAGGCTATTGTTTAAAAGTTTTATTTTTATTTTAGGTGGATAGCAGAGGTTAGAGTTTGCTGCAGTCTCTTTTTCATTTCTGAGTAAGTAAATAAATATTATCTATTGTTTTTTCCTGTGATTCCTGTAAACTCCTGGAGATGGCCTCCCCATCTTGTCGAAAAGTGAAGCTTTGAATTTTATTTATTTGTATTTATTCGTCTTTGAATACTAAAAGATCCGAAAATATAAGAACAAATACTTTAATTTTATTTTCAATTATAATTTTATGAATACTAACCCATTTAAATTATTGTTCTTAGTAAACTAAACACAAAACATAATTTAAATGATCTAATTTTCCAATTTTAAGGCGTATCCTTTTCCTCATACCCCTCTTACAATGCATTTGAAATGTTGTAAAAGAAATTTCATTTAACAATCATTATTGTTAACCACCCCTCATATATCGAACCCTATAGACACATTGGGCCTAGAAGAAAAAAAAATCTGAAATGATTTTATGTGGTTACGAAAAGTGGATGTAGACGCAAGCAACACGGAGAGCATTTACGTAATTGCTGTGGTATTGCAAACATAAAGAATGACGCACTCCATTTCTTCAATCCAACAGGTGCTGAACTAATTTACACAGAACAGAGGAAAATGCTGCTTTCAGAAAAAAAAAAAGACAAGTTAAAACCGGGCGATTGAATATTGACAAAGGTTTGTTGGGGAGTTAAAACCAAAGCGATATGTAGGCTATTAAAAAAATCATTTTCTTCCATTATCATTTGGTAGCCTTGAATTCCGAACCTTCTATTTTGATTATTGTATTCTGTAATAAATAACTTTTGGAAATATTAAAGTAAATGTAACTGTATTTTTTTTTTTTTTTTTTTGGTTGAGTATAAATATTACATAGATTTCCGTACTGTATGTTTATTTTTCGAAGCTTATAATACAATCTTTTTTACTTGTTTCCGGATCTTAAAATTTATACTTAATGATTGTTACGTAATTTCATTGTTCCGGTACAGTATGGAAATAAGTTATATAATAAGGATAGTCATCACGAAAAATAGACCAGACATTAAGCAGTTTCATATCATGTCATATTGTCGCACCTTTTTAATTTACAAAATTATTTTTATTACGCAATATAATCATCATAAAACCCAATATTATTTAAATCCAATTGGTATTTCCAATACTCGTTAAATAATCCTTCGTTAGTGTAGCATTTTTAAAATTCTTGCCTGCCTGTTAATGTTAAATTGAATATGAATTTCTTGTTTCATTTGTTTTCTTTGAAGTAGTACTAGAAATAAGGGTTATTCTACCAAAATGCAATATTTCTAAGTTAAATCAAAAGGTTATATAACGTTTTTCTAACCCGACGTTAAGATTAACAGTAAAATACTAGTCCGTGGCTCTAAGTTGCATACTTACATTGATGAGGGTAGCCAGTAAAATTTACTTACAGGGTTAGTCATGTTTTAGAAAGCTACTTTACTATATCAAATCAGTTCTACTAAGGTTTGTATTGGAAGAAGATAGTTGACCGTATGAAGTAGAACCCTTAAAGGGTTTGTAAATATAAATGTGTTAAAAATTGGCTTGTAGTCGTTTCGAAAGAAGTAATGCTTATAATATTATGCGTACTCAGCAGGGCGGCAAAACCCCTGAGTCCTGATAGTTGATTAAAATATATTGTAATAGATAATATCAAGTACATTTATAGTTTAAAGTAATTCATAAATATGTATTATGTTTTAATTATTCTGTGAGTCAACCCTGGGGGTTCGATAACCTTCTGTGGTTCACCCAGACTCATAAAGTGAATAAAATGGAAAACTTTTGCAGTCGAGTGCGATTGAACAAATCACCTCCTTGATCAACGGTCCTGTGATCTAGTAGTAGTACTTCCTTACTAAGTACTGCACTTCTGACCCTTCTTGGTTTGTAGCGGTATAGATTTATTTATTGTTTTAATAATAAACCGTAATCTATATTATTATAATTATTATCAAAAATAATTTAAACGAAATATAGAGTCAGAAGGGGAAATCTGGGCTCAGCTGACGGCAGCCCTGTCTGTAATTCACAAGATGACCTTTTCATCCAATCTCCTCGTACAGAGCGCTCTGAAGAAACCGATTTTTGATATGCCACCAATTAAAGATATGCGGGGGGAGGAAATTTTTGCTACTGACAGAAGCGCTGATCCTACTATTTAGGCTTCTGGTTCGAAAAAGTGTGAAAAGGATTGAATCTTCGTTAACAGTGCAGTGTTTTGTTTGATCTACAGTCTCCTAGCGTGGTTTAGTTTACTAAAAATACTTACTTTCATAGTTCAGAAGTACACATTTGTAAATTTCTTCCTTTGACTTATTCGCTTTAGAGTAAATTTAAAAGCTGAAAAAATGCCTGATTTTCGTCTGTTGTATTAAAAAATTAAAATAAAAAACCTTTACCTACCACTACTATACTATAACCACTACCATACATAAAAGGTCAGGTGTTCAATAGTTTGTAAGGAAGTATTGTTTCGTGAACAACGGCATGATAGGAGGTGACTACAGTTAAAACACAGCGTAGAAACACAGCGCCCGACTCACTGACTACCTCACTCCACCTGTTATCCCAAACTTTTAAATTATAATTTTGTTTGAATTTCCAGTCGCTTGTCACACAGTAAATATTGGTTTTCAAAACGCATAGTGAACGTATGTTTGCACATCCAAATTATCAAAAATTGATTAACCGACAGTCCCTCGTCAGCAACATCAGCTATTCCTCTAAAACTTGAACAAATACTATAAAATTAGTTATTATACTAATTTTTATAATGTTAATTGAATTATAACTTTGTGAATAGTTTAACAAGATCAGATCTATACGGGTGAGAGATAACTAATTAGAGTTCAGATTCATTATAGATGATCCAATTAATGTTAGATACAGGGAATTTAAAAAGTAAATGTAAGAGATTGTGCTATGTGGGGGGAGAATAGACCAACACGAAATACAACAAATTAGTGCTCTCTGGTTACTTATTAAAAAAGTTGTTTAGTTTACCACGGAGATATGATTTTACAAATCCACAAGTGTTATCGCAATACTCTATACTATCTATTATTCTCTCACTTTTAACTATTCACTTTTTTATCACTTTGTAACAAATCATAAAAAGAGCTGGTTTTCGTTATATGAAAAATTCATTCAATGCTCTAATTTTAATTGCGAATCTATAATTAATAAAATTTAATTAAAATAATTGAATTTTAAGCTAAATCTTACCAGGTTCGATCACTGAGAGTGGTTGAAAGTTTATTTCTTCTATATTAGGGTCAATATTTGGGAAAACATCTTCATCAATGTCTTCTTCGTTTTCTGTTGGCAGAAGACTTACAATGTTAACCTCTTCTTATCAATGATTAGAAAATTTAATTTCCAGTAATAATTAAGATATTCCAAAATTTAATGAAGTTGCTCTTAGCTCCAAGATCAGTTTGATTGATGTATTTGTTATATCTAAGCATATCGGTTTAAATGTTAGTTCTTAAATATAGCTGCGATCTACAATTTAATTTTAAATTCAAAATGAAAATGCCCTAATTTACCTAATTTGGTATAGTTATAGGTAATTGTATGAAGTATGCCTTCAACTAAATGCCAAGCACACATTAACTTTGGTTGGTTGGTTGGATTTTAAGTGGACTGTATAATTGAAAAATAAAACATGACTGAATGAAAATAAAATTCTATTATATAAGTTACAAGTGGTGTAGGGGGTGGCCGAAATAAAACATTTATGGTTAAAAGGGTTAATTAATTTAGAATAACTGGGCTATGGAAAACTGTAGATATAATGAGGTTGTTGATGATGATGTGTAGGTTAACTATATTGAACTTGGTGGACTTCGCATTTCTATAGCTCTCTCTCCTTTCCTGCTAGGAACCACTCCAGTAAATCTACTCACTCATGGTGGATTTTACTGATTAGTGAACAAAGAAGAATTGACTGGGAGAAGACAAGATGGCTCTCTCTTGTAGCCTGGGTAACTTCTTCTCACCACTGAAAGCACTAGAGGTGGTAGGTTCTGGATGTTGGACACATGGGGCGCTAGTACTGCCTACATTATGGCAGCCCTTCCAATTCAAATCCAAGGTAACCCGAAACAATGTGGAAAAATTCAATTCTTTTTTCCCAGTTTCTGATTGCTTTAATGAAAACTATGTTTAGTTAGTAGTCAATATTAATCAGTCTTCCAAGTAAAAACAGAGGGAATAGAAAAAAAAAACTTTGTGAAACTTGGAAAAACTAATAATAATAGAGCTTGTTATTATATATTGTTTAAGTTCAATAGTTCCCGAGATAAATTTTGTAAAATGCAACATTTCAAAATGAAATAAAAAAATCATTAATTAGAGAATTTAGTTTGTTAAAAATTAAAAGCGCTCTAATTAAAGCTAGTCGAATGTACTATGAAATTGCTTAGGGTATTTATCTTTGTAGGAGAAGTAGTTTTTATGATATCTGACAATATTAATCAAACTGATGTAGATGTCTAGATGTTCTTACGAAAGTTTTGATTTACGAAATAATCTATCTCAGTAACATACAGGAAAAGAGCTAACTTACATCTGTACGTCTAATACTGATGTCTGATAGCACTCAAATTAAAGCTAGTTTAATGCACTATAAAGTAATTAATGACATTTATTTTCCTATGAGTAGTATATATCATTATATTTGCTAAAATAAATTAATTTCCAGTTGTTTGGACAGAATTCCATATGAAAAATTGGCATTCATATGCAAATGTTATAAACGCCAATATTACGAAGTGATAACGTTATGAACTACTTTTATAGATTTTAAAAAATAAATTACTTATTTTTCAGTACATTTTTTAAAAAAGTATCTCGAAGGAAATCTTGACGTAAACAGCTCTATTATGGCTTATATATTTACATTTTTTTTTTTTAAATCGCCATTTTTTGTCCTTACTATACCTTATATCAATCTTGACTACTAACTATTTCTAGTTTTCAAGTAAAGTAGTAAGCAATTGGAGTAAAATTGCTGACTTTTTCTATCCTTAGGCTCTTGGACTAAAACGAGAAGTGGGCATAGTGGAACTTTTTGCCAACCTCTGGTTGATCTTGAGTTGTCCCCGCGTACTAACCAAGGTATAAGGGTCAAGATTCATTTCTCGCGACCGGCAAGACATGAATATTAACGGTCCCAGATAGGAATCTAACTCATAATGCTAGGCATAGGATCCAAGTCCCAACGCGCACGGCCGTCTAGCTAAACTAAAACTTTTTCAAACTAGCTTAGAACTTTTTCTCGGATTAAGCAAGCGTGCACTGTACCATGCCGAATGTTAAAATACAAGTATATAAAGTTAAATCGAAATTAAATACTAGAGTATTTTTTTTTAATATTGATATATATTTTTTTTATTTGTTTGTATGTTCTCTGCAAAAGCAGGTCGACTAAGGGAATTGTCATAGCTCAAATATTTACTCTCCTTTTTTGTTCAAGAAAAATAAAAAGCCACACTCCTAAATATAAAAAGGTGTCGGCAACAGTTTTTATAATGAATTTGTCACGTGCGCGATGAGTTATATCAATATATTCTATATTTAATAGCTAGAGGATATGAATTCATTGGAATTAAAAATAAGTGGACTTCTATGAACATTGTTTTATAACTTTTTCCGCCCGAGCAGTTCCAGCGAAATGTAGCTTTTTTTTATTGAAAGTATTAATATTATTTTCATAAAGTTTTTTGTCGACCAGATTTAATGTTTAGTTGTTATTTGTATCGTACTGATGTTTAAATATAGATATTTTCAATCGAAATTTAATTTTTAAAAATATCAAATTATATGTTTTATATCAATAGTGAGAGTAAGTAATTAGTTAAACAACTTATTCAAGTAATTAAATGAATATTGATTTGAAGCATGCATATTAGACTTGTAATAAGTATTGAGTTAGAAAGTCAAAAATTGAAACAACTTTATCTGTATTTTCTTAAAATGATCAAGGTATAATGTCGGTTCTCAATAGTATAACTTTTAAAAATAAAAAATAATTAAAAAACCATATTATTTAATAAAATTAGTGCAAATTCTCTAATAATTTATAATCATAAATTGTAATTAGTGTATCTATACAACTTTCTAACCTTGGAAAATATCCTCCATATTTCTTCTTGAAGAATTCCTTCCATTTATATCACTGCAATAAAAAAAAAAACAACAGATTAAAAGCTTGTTTAGATATTTTTTTTTAATTAAAGCAATTTAAGTTATAAAAATTAATTAAATGAATAAATATGGCTTAGTTATTTTTTCAGTTATTTTATTTATTTATTTTTTTATACACATAATTTGATTATGTTCATTTTGTATATATTTTAAGAGAGATTTTTATTTTCATTTATCTATTTATTTTTATTCTTATTTTAGTATGAATGTGATCATTCATCACTATTACCTATTGCCCACAACTTTGTGGCAGATTGTAGTATCTATCAATAAATAAAAAGTATTTTTATAGATTATTTATTTTATTTAGAACCAATAAATAATATGCTTATTTCCAGCCACATATTAATTCATATAAATAAATTTGATTTGAGTTAATCCGTTGTATAAAAACATCCATAGCACTTACTTGTTTAATTCTAGATTAGCTAAAATGTATCATAATTGTGATGCCTTTCATCAAATTACTAATATTTTCTTTAATTAAAATATCCTCGAATATAAAGCAGAGTAAATGAGAGCTAGGGAGACCTGAATTCCCTCTGTAGGCATATTCTGAGTGGGTGAAAGGAATGGGTCAAAGAAACTTTTTCTGATTAAAGCCTACTCACAAAAGAGGAAAATGATTCAAAGATTCAAAACCAGCAACAAGCTACTAGCTGTTACATTTAATGAAACTAATCTCTCTTTTGAAATATGGAACGATATAAACGGATATTATTATAACCAAACATCCTACAAATGAGATATTCAGTTCAATTTATGCATTGAATTAATGGGGGCATTCTCTATATATATTTAGGCCAGCCTATATAATAACCAAACCACTTTGTTCTTACCAACATTTTATTTTCCTTCCAAACGTTTTTCCAAACTGTTGGATACTATCGTTAATTTCTGTTTTATAGTTGTTACTTTTAACACTCATATATTTTTCTTTTCAATGCTTCTTTGTTCAATATACTTATCACTAATAATGCACCTATCATAGGCATAAAATGGAAAAAATTTAAAACCTTGTTCACACTGTTAATATAAGAAAAATTGCACCACTGTCTAGAGCAGGGGTGGGCAAATTTTCTGTATATAAGATCTACCTTTTATATTAGAAGTGTGTCACGATCGGCTTGTCATAGGCATAGTCTAAGGGGGAAGAAGGGGTGTGAAATACATACTATGTTTATACACTGTTTCAGTTTAAGGTGCATTCTAGCGAATATGAAACATTTATTATTCACCATTGTAAAAAAATAATGGAGTTCCCATTCTGCATTGAAGTTGTAAGTTTTCGATTTTTTCGGTATACTGCTCATCTGTATATTAGAATGAAAATGAATATGACAATTTAAAGAATAAATTAAATATGAATTAAATATTTTCCTAGGAAATTCAATAATTCCTCAATTACTGTAATTATTTCCGTTGCATTTAGAGAAATAATAACAATACTGCATATTATAATTGGGGACAGCGATTCATGTGCATTAAAATCTAACATAGATATATTCAAATTTACAAGAAGTATGTTAAACTTCTTAATTTAAATAATTATTGTTATTCTTAATTTGTAATTCTGTCCCGTATGATCTCAGTTTAGAGAACTGTTACCTCACTTATGTAAATAAATAGGTAAGAAAAGCAATTTAACTTTTTAAAAAATAAAAAAAAGGTACTCTCATTTTAAACAGAAGAAAAATTTAAACTAAACCCCCGTCACCGAGAATAAATAGTATTGATTAATAATAATATAGCATAAGACCGTATATAATATAATAGAGCATAATAATAATAAGAAGCTTTCTTGTGATACTACTAAATATTCAAGCTAACTGACTGTTCTTCGATGAGTGGAGTCGTAAGTGTTGCGTCCGGTTACAAGGTCAATATGCATTGTATTGGATGGGCGGAGATCACAGTGTCTAAGGATTCCCAGAATGCATTGAACTATTGCTAGAAAGTTTTGTCTATAATCGCTTCAACTTCCATGGTACACGGAATTCCACCACAGACAATAGGCCACCACTGGTCTGGAGTAAGTCCCGGATAGATAGAATAGGGTTTTCTTAAAATTAATTCCATCTAACTCGAGCCCTTTTTGATCTCATAGCTTTGCTATTCTAAGCTTCATGTACTCACTTACAATTATTGTAGGGTAAACTAGGACGATAGCGCTCGATGCTGACTTCTTAGCCAGGCATACTTAGTTGGCTGTGTTACCAAGCAGAAGGAAGGCTCGTTCTACCTTCCTGAGCACACTCCCACTCCCGTTCGTCCTCTTGGCCTCTAATTATCTGCTTATACTCTAGGTAGTGATGGATTACGTAGATATCCTAGTGGCATATGGTGGCCCCCTGTAGTGTTTATGAATATACTGTCCAGCTATATAACAACAATATATAAATGACACTCCTGTGGATTGAACAGTTTTGTAGCCTTGAGTGGGTTCTACTCTGTGGGTTTTACCCAGCCTCTTGAAGTGGGTACCTTTAATTGAAAAAATCTTTTGGTTGACCGTGATCTTGACAAAAATCACCTCCTGATCTAAAAATATTAGTTACTCACGAAGTTCTGAACCCTGGGGTTCGAAGGTCTGGACCATAGGTTTCATAGGTTGTAGCGTTTCACATTATTATTGTTTACAGGAAAGGAATTTAAGTTAGCCTATACCTATATGAAAGCATTTTTTAATTCAGAAAATATGGAATACGAAGAAAAAAAAAAGATAAAAATGGCAACGTAGTTTTTTTTCACTCAAAAAAGCTTAAATGAATCTTTTTTTTAATTAATTAA
>NW_027108888.1:97568-102804 GCF_000696795.3 Halyomorpha halys | reverse complement strand
TCCGGTTACAAGGTCAATATGCATTGTATTGGATGGGCGGAGATCACAGTGTCAGACTGTCAGAATTCTAAGGATTCCCAGAATGTATTGAACTATTTCTAGAATGTTTTGTCATCTACAATCGTTTCAACTTCCATGGTACCCGGAATTCCATCACAGATATTAGGCCATCCCTGGTCTGGAGTAAGTCCCGGATAGATAGAATAGGATTTTCTTAAAATTAATTCCATCTAACTAGAGCTCTTTTTGATCTCATAGCTTTGCTATTCTAAGCTTCATATACTCACTTAAACTCATTGTAGGGTAAACTAGGATGATAGCGTTCAAAATATGCTATTGATAGTTTTAAACCCTTATTTACAGGACACTACTGGTAACACCGAGAACCCAGGTTCCAATCAAGCTGTGGTACACAATTATTTATTCTGTTATTGTTTTTACTGTACCTTCCTCAATTTTTAAGTTGAAGGAATTAGATCTAGATCTAGGTAATATATCAGAAGAGGTTTAATTGGAAAAAGTAATATTGAGAAAAATTAATATATTCAAATAAAATGAAATAACTGGTGGAAGGCGCAGGCCGAAAGTAATAGAATAATAATAATAATAATAGTAATAATTTTGAAATGGGGGGAAAAGTGGTCTATAGGTGAGATGTGTTGAGGGTCGCCATTTGGGTTGGTAGAAAAGATCTTACTTGTGTTACTGGGTGCTCGCTGCCTGCCCCATATGCTATGGGTCACCTGATGGATGGTGTGTCGCTGCTGCTCCACGGAGAAAAGTGGCCATTCTCTTCTCTGCGCCGTTTACTGCGCTCGGTGCTAACTTCTTAGCCAGGCATAATTAGTTGGCTGTGTTAACCAGCATAAGGAAGGCTCGTTCTTCCTTCCTGAGCACACTCCTACTCTCGTTCGCCTTCTTGGCGTCTAATTATCCGCTTATACTCTAGGTAGTGCTGGATTACTGGATATCCTAGTGCTATATGGTGTTTTTGAATATACAGTCCAGGCACATAACAACAATGTATAAATGACACTCCTGTGGATTGAACAGTTTTGCAGCCTTGAGTAAAGTCTGTGGGTTCTACCCAGCCTCTTGAAGTGGGTACCCTTAATTAAAAAAATCTTGTGGTTGAGCGTGATCTTGACAAAAATCACCTCCTGATCTAAAAATATTAGTTACTCACGAAGTTCTGAACCCTGGGGTTCGAAGGTCTGGACCTTTCATAGGTTGTAGGTTCACATTATTATTATTTACAGGAGAGGAATTTAAGTTACTCTATGCCTATATGAAAGCATTTTTTAATTAAGAAAATATGGAATACGAAGAAAAAAAAAAGAGAAAAATGGCAACGTAGTTTTTTTCACTCAAAAAAGCTTAAATGAATCTTTTTTTTAAATGAATTAATATATATATATATATATAAGTAGTTACTACATTCTTAATTTGATCAATGACATCAGAGCCGATGAAATATAAATGTAGCACATATATAATTGTTAGTATATTTTTGCTCCACACAATTAAAACTAAGTGGTATTGATTAATTTTGAAGATTTTATTTTAAAAAAAAACATATTACTATTAAAACATGAATGTTAAAAAAAAAATTTAATTAAAACGTATTTGCTTCTCGTTATGTGTCATGTATGGATTGAAGCGTTTGTTATCAAAACCAGCTCATTCCATTTTTAGGCTAAATTAATTTTATTGCATATTTCCCAAGTTTTCGGGATCTTTTATAACCTCAAGATAGGCTATCACTCAGATCCAGCTTATTCCCATATGAAATGATGCAATAAGGTTTTCCATCTGCATCAAATCCAGCAAGAGAAGAAAACGTTGTTCTATGTAAGCATTTGTTTGTGGTTTTCGTCCTGAAATTAGTTTCTAATGACTACTTACATTATTCTTGGCACTAATGAGCTGGCTTTTTACAGAAATTTAAATGTATTTCCTTTCTTCACATTTTACTATATCTCTGGCCTTAAATTTTGAAATTTTAGCTTTTTTTTAGGAACATACTAGTTTTGATTCACCTAACACTCATAAAACACATGATGAATATTCAGTTAATGTTAAAAATAATTTTACAGGATTTTCCTATGAAACAAATAATTAAAAAATCTACTTTTTACAACGAAACCACCGCATTCTAATTTAATTAGGCTAATTATGTGATACTAATTAGATTAGGTTGACTGAAAACTATCGGTTCTGCTTGTCCACGCGTAATAATTTTTAAAATAAGCAAAAAATTATGTTCAAAATTGTGGATGTTTTTTTTTTCCTCTTAATAAAAAAAAAAAAGCATTTATGTATCAATTTTTAATAATAATAAATACCATATTGTAATACAAGGCGTCTGAAAAGAAGATGGTCACGGAACCTTCTAATTTAAATTATTGCTTGAAGTACCACCAACCAATGGGTGGTTCCTTCCCAAGATTTACAAGCGTAAATTAAACGTACTACATATTTGCTTATTGTATTTATTATTTGTACAGTTGTAATCACATTAAACAAATAAATAAAATTTAAAAAAAATATTTTTATCAAACTCCCTGCCATATAATTAAAAGGAAACTTTAATGTATTTGGTGTGATATACTATCTGCACACTATAATATCATAAACCTATCGTAATTCAGTAAGATATTTGAAAAATTCCTTTCGATTTCAAATTATATTATTTTAATGACGCTTTCCGTAGTAGTAAACGGAAAAAAAAATATTTATTCCTGATAAAATATGCTTTTTAAATATATATGATACCTTTAAATAAGGACAAGAAATTTGCATTTACCGAAATTAATTCAATGGCTTAATAATATGCGTATACAAAAGGCCATATGTTTATTCAACCTCAATACACACAAAACAATATATTAAACCTTCACCACTTCAACTTGAACAAAGGAGAGAAAATTTCGCCTAAAAGGCGATTAGAAATAATTAATGCCATGTAGGTTGTAATGTTCCCTGAACGTTAATATGGGGGTAAAGTTATCTAGAGATTGGGATAAACAATGCCTGCTTTGGTTTCCTATTGTTCTTTTAACAAATATATAGTGACCGAAGAAAGTATTTGCACACCATGCTTTTTCATTAAATTATGAATTTATGAAAAAAAAACAAAAAAACTACTACTCTATTACTTCAAAAATAAAAAGGATATTTACAACTTAATAACTTCAAATAACATTCAAATGAAAAAGGTCATTCATAAAAAAATCATACTTACAAAAAATACAGAAAAAGTTATTTCTACAGCTTACGTTTTATTATTATTTTTTTAATTTAATATTTTGTATAAAGTCCGTTGGCATCTATTACCACTTGTAAACGTCTCGGCATCGAGTGAACGAGGTTTTTAATTAAATCCATGTTAATTTGTACCCATTCTTGCTTCAATAGATCCTTGAGTTGGTGTCTTCCGGTTATTTGGTGTTTTCGAACATTTTTATCTAAACTATGCCACACATTTTCAATCATGTTTAAGTCATGAGACTATGGAGGGTTATGAAGTTGTTAGCGAGTATGAAATATTAACCACTCTTTAGTTTTGTTTGCTGTAAGTTTCAGATCATTATCTTACGTAAGAATATACTGGCTAGCAGGTTACGACGCAAAATCTTGACATAACCTTTTGCATTTAAAATCCCTTCAATAGGCGCGAGATTTCCTACACCATTATAAGCCACTCGTCCCCAAACTATTACTCTCCCACCTCCATGTTTTACAGTAACTGCTGTAACCTTTATAATACCTTCACTTTGCCTTCGTCTTTCTGCATATTGTCGTTTCATATCGTCTTTCTGCCGTCAGATCCAAATAAATTAAATTTACTTTTATCGACCTTCGTCGTAAACCTACTGACTGCCCTACAGTTTCATTTAACGATGTTACTCTTACCTCTGTCGAACAGATCCGCTACCCTGGACTACATTTGGACAAGCGATTAACCTGGAAACCTTACACCAGACTGAAAAGACATGAAACTGCACGTCGATTTAGACTATTACAGCACTTACTAGACAAAAGGTCTAAGCTTCCAACACATTACAAAAGACTGATCTACATGACTGTAATAAGGCCAATCTGGACATATGGAGTTGAGCTTTGGGGCTCCACTAAACCTTCGAATTCCTCTCGTATTCAATCCTTACAATCCAAAATCATTCGTAAAATCCTCAATACTCCTTACTTTGTCACAAATAAAATCATACATAAAGACCTTAATGTTCCCCCTATGTAACCGATCTAGCCCGAACCAGATATTACTCCTTCCATTATAAACTCTCTAACCACTCAAATTCCTTAGTTTCTAATCTTGCATCCTCTCCATTCCTGACAATCCTCCGAGGCGCCTGAAAAGAAGATGGCCACGAGACCAGCTAATGTAAAATATCAGAGTGCTACCAATGGGTAGTTTCTCTACACGCCTGAAACACTCCAATTTAACTTAGATCAGATTTACTAAATGTGGGGGCCGCCCTTAGCTCAGTGGTTAAGACACAGTCTTACCAATTTGATGTCTATTGGCGGTGCCGGTTCGAATCCGGCCTGGGACGTCGACTTTTTTCATTGAGTGGCCGTCCCACAAAATGAAGAACTTTGACCCCCAACCATGGTTAGGCAGTATAGGAATCCAATGGGAGTCTTGGCCAAAAAAGAAAAAAAAAAAAAATTACTAAATGTATTATAATGTATAGTTGTAAATAGAAATAAATAAATATTAAAAAATAACAAAAAAACTTTTATCGGAGAATTATACATCTTCCCAAAAACCGATGGGCTTGTTGATGTAGCAACAAACAAGAGAAAATAAACAAGCATAGTGTGCAAATACTTTTTTCCTTTTTTTTATATTATGTTTAAATATATTTTTTTATAATCAATATTTTTAATTGAATTTATACTGTTTTTTAACAAGTTTTAATTGTATTTTTTATAAAGGAATCTCAAACTATTTTATTATTATTGAAATTCATTTTATCCAATTCATCCCTCTATTCTCAGTCTGCTGGTGTTTCTCAAGGTAGTATCCTCGCTCCCATCCTCTCACTGTCTATACAGCCTTTAGTTATTCATAAAATTCTTTAATATTTTGTTTTTACGTACTGTTAATTATTCCTTACAAGGAGAACTGTTTGTTTTTTTCTTCTAATAAATAAATAAAAAAGTACTTAAGTATATTTTCTTTTTTTAAATTCGTCTTTTAAACCATGTCTAG
>NW_027108888.1:91802-97068 GCF_000696795.3 Halyomorpha halys | reverse complement strand
TATATCCTTTTGATTGACTTTTCATATCAATTTTGTCCTGCAAATTGCTATCATAATTTTTAATTGTATTGTTTGGTCTGTAGCATAGTGAGTATTCATCAACATCATAATTTTTAATCGATCTCTAGATATCTTCTGATATACCTTTTATGTAGTTGAATCTATAATATTTCTTATTATTTGTTATTTTATTTTACATTTTGTCTTTGGAATTTTAGAGGTTTATATCCCAAGTTTTATCAATTAATTTTTTTGGGTAAGAATTTTCCAGAAATATTTTAAATATTTTACTTTTTACCCTATAGAGCCTACTAAAATCAGTTATTCTTATTGCCTTGTTTACATAATTATTAATTACATTGTATTTCATTTGAAATGAATGGCAAGAATAGTAATTCACTATCAAATTATTGCTTGTTAGTTTCTTTGTCCATTCTGTTATAATATTCTTGCCTTGTCTTATTATCATCATATCGAAAAATCTTAGTTTTCCTTCATTTACCAATTTCATTGTGAACTTCAATCTATCGTGGTTAATATTTAATGCTTCAAACAATTCATTTAAATCATCTTTTTTCATAATACAGAAAATATCTACGTATTTGAACATTATTTTTACTATTTGAAAAATTACATTTTTTATTAATTCATTCATGACTAATCCTGCTATTGATACTGATAGATCTCCACTCATTGGAACCACAAAAAGCTGCCTATATAGTTCACCATTATACTTAAAAATGCCATTTTCACAGCATATTTGTATGTCTTCTAAAAATATTTTCTCATTTTTTATGGTATATCTAATTTAATTTCTTCCAATGAATTATTTATAACTTTATAAACTAGTTTAAGTGGTCCATTTGTAAATAAAGAGGCAACCTTCAAAACTGATGATGACCTCATCTTCTTGATAAGAGCGTTACAGATGGCATCTGCTATAACACCTAAACAAGGTATTTCCTCATAGAAACTATGTTTGTCCACATCTATTGTAGCGGCTGCTGCAGTAGATAGATAGAATGGACCTATACCATTAATGGTTTGTTCTGGCATTGGAGGAAACGATTGAGTCTGCGATGGGTCATCGTTTCTATGTGGCCAATGAATTTTAATAGATGGGCTAGTGATGATGAAATGACAAACTGTCTATTTTCAGTTTGTAGTAAGGCGTTCATTTCTGTCTGTATCATAGGTTGCATAGTAGAACGTTTTAATTCTAAAATACGTAGCCACAGTAGTGCGTTGCCATAGTGCTGAAAGTACTCAGGCAGTAGATTTCGTCCTATTGTTTTGTTGTCTGAGGCATATTGTTAGTACATATACCTGATTATATCGTTTGACATGGATAGGAGCCGGTGAATTTGGTGAAGGGTTTATCCTCCTTGATCTTCATACTGGTGGTGAATAATGTATTATCCTTGAGACTATCTTCGGTAGGAGGCGACCTTGACCTTGATGTTTTGGTGGTGGAAGCTGAGACGGTGTTCGAGCTGCTGCTTTAGCTCATAATTTGCTTCTTAGGTCAGCTGGAGCAGCTTTTGTGACGAAGAGATATTGAGCTCTAGCGTAACGCTGCTTAGATGGATGTCCTCTATAGCCTCTAGGTGCGTGCTACAATGACTTCTTGTTGTTGAAGTTGGTTGGACATGATGATGATTGATACCGTTCAATAGTTGAAAATGTTTTATGTAGATACTAAAATATCTAAGATAAGTCTAATATGAGAAGTATGATGTTAAAAGTTTAAAAGTTGTGAAAACAATAAACTCACGTTCGGTGTCACGACTTTATTGCGGTAAAAATGAATCTTTAGATACGCTCTTTATTTGTCAAAACAACAGTATTTACATTTGAACATAGAACAAAACATTAATAATTATTACCTATAGTTTTTTTTAGACAACTAGGAAAACAACTAGTTCATCATTATTAATTATTAGTAATTTAACATATGGTGTGATGTTTCAAATGGGTTTGCCACTAAAACAAATGTAAAATAATGAAACATTAAATGAATTATAAATAAAATAGATTTAAAAGAAATATACTAGGGAAATAAAAATGTTGATAATTTCCACAGTGGCAAACCCATTTCAAATAGTCTCTTTGCTAACGTCGACTAGTTCCGCTGAAGACGTTGATCTAATAATAATAATCTTGCCACCACAGCAGTTTATTTAAAAAACACAAATACAGCTTTAATGTAAAAATATCAGGAGTATTAGTTTTTACAAAATATATTCATCAGCTCTCTAAAACTGTTGCCTCTTACGTTGAAAGAAATATTATAAACTATGAAGAGAGATCGGACCTAATTAATCTGTTTGAAAAGATGAACATGTTTTAAAATATAAACAATGCATAACATGAACTAATTCATTAACTCATGGCGTGTCTTGGCAGGTCTAAGACAAGGAGACTCGCTGATACATCTGCTATTTGTTATGTTAGTAGATATGGAATCCTCAAATAGTACACGACTCATGGTAGTCAGTGCCACATGAATCACCAGAATGTGTTCAGATACAGATATTAACGTACGTTTTTTTTTAAATCTATTTTTCTTAGTAACAATACCAGGCCATTTCAGACATAGCGGGAGAGAGGTAGTTTCTACAGGAAACTCGGTTTATCTTCTTCTAACCAGTCTGGGGGTCCTCCAAAAAATTTAAGTCACTCTGAAGTTACGAGATTGCTGAGGTGAAGCCTCAAATCCTTTGCCAACAAACTGCCACATATATATTAGCATAATGCACTTCCATACCTTTCCATCAATTCAATAATCTTATACTTGTTGCATTCCGGTCCGTTTGTGATAATTCTGTTTATACTGTACCCTTTCCGGCACTTAAGAAAAGTAGATAGTTTTTACAGATTGAATTTTATCAGATATAGAATAAGCTGTTTGTAAACTCGTTGTTCACTTGGATCGGATAGTTATCGTTTTAGACACCGTGCATTGATACCTAGAATCCGAAAAGTGCAAAATTTTTTGTTCGCTTAACTTCTACAATATTGATCAAACAAAAAATGTTCTTCTTTTTGTTGGAAACCTGAACGTGCCTTCACGTTACCTCAGTTGATGCCGGGTGGTATCGCTAATGGAGGCCAGGGTAGTAGCCCTGTGGGTTAGGGTAACAAAGTTAAGAAACGTCGGGCGTGGTTAGCACTTGGATGGCTCTCCGCCCCAAATGAGTGATCACTCATACCGGAAGGCCACGCTTCACCCAACACCCTCCTGAGCCACGTCAGCCTACTGGTGGAAGCTCACAGACCGGGCGTAGATCTGACAACCCTACCTCGTATATCTTCATAAAGAATCACGTTGTGGAATCTAAAGGTGGATCCACATGTTGGCCGCTCGCCACGGATCGGAGGCTCGTACAAATGTTCGGCAAACAAAGTGCGGACCATCCACATGTCAGTGTTATTCAGAGAGGCAAACATGGAGGACGTTCAAGTGATTATATGATTATACACGTGCCCTGAGATTATATTATTTTTATTACAAAAGAAAAAAAGAAAATGAAAGAAAACGTAAAATACGACAAAGAAGTGGATGACAACAATTCAGAAAAATCGGACTAGGTAAGATTAAAATTAAATAAAAACTAATTAAATTCATCTTTTATTTTAACTTTCATAATTGTGCTGTTGTATATATATAATCTTGTAAAAAATGTATACAATGGAAGATTAGATTGTAAAGATATATCAATACGTTTATTCTTCTTCCTGTATAAAGAATTAACTTATTGGGTATTGTGTTATTGAAGTTAACGTATTGTATTAACTATTCCAGCCTGTGGGACTGAAAGTGGTGGAAGTCATTTTTTATTTATTGTAAGAATTTCAATGTTTATAAATGTTATTAAACGATGTATTTAGTTAAGAAATATGTTATTTTAGTGCATATTGTGTACTTAAACAACATACATAATATAATTTTGGTAAATTACAAAAATACTCCATTTCTTGCAAAAAATGAAAAAGTTGTACTTTCATCTGATGATCTTAGTTAATTTTTTAGTTAAATGTTAATCATTGGTTGGTCTATGTTCCTTAAGTTAGGTTTATGATATTTTATGTTATAGTAACTAAATTTTTATTTGATTAAAAATACATATTGACAAAAATTATATAGTTATTAGTAAAGTATACAAGACAATTAACCACCACATTAATAACACATATTAGCAAGTACTATTGGCAACATTAATTATAACAATAGATTAATTAAATTTGATACCTGCGCCTGAACGAATAGAATCCTTTTTTCTTTTGAGATGTTTTCTAAACGTTGCCATTAATGCTTCCTTTTTTGTCTTGAGCTGCTTCACTGATGCATTAGAAAGCTTGCTCAGGCGATCCCATGAATCACCTACCTTTTTCTTATCTTTATGGTTATTATGCATGGGATTCCATATGCAAGGTTCCCCTTGATAACACTCCAAAAAGTGGTGTATTTCTTCATTTGTCCAATTTACCATGTTTATATATACCAAGTAATAAAACTTAAAAGTTAAACTTATAAAATAAGTGTACAAACGCCAACTAACTAAGTTTACACCAACTAATTAAGTTTAACTTATTAAATATGTGTACAAACACCAAAACTTTGAATTAAAAATAATAAAACTTATGAAAAGTGACAGCACACAGATGACAGCTGTCAGTTGCAACTAGACAAAGAACAATGGTGGAGACGCTACACGAGCGCCCTCACAAACCCCTTTGATCTGTGTCCAAAAATCCGACTCTCGACGGCTCGGCAACGAGCCTAGGCCAACCAAGCCAAGCCACCCATCCACATGCTGGCGTATGTCTGAGTTCGCCATGGCTCGGCCAACATGTAGAGGCCCCTTAAAGACCACAACGCGCGGCCAAGGATCTCCACGATCTTAGTGTCATTGTGCAAGGGAAAAAAAAATTATATATATATTAGTAATATATGAATAAATTAGGTATGAAACAATATAATGCTGAAAGATTAGTATATATACAAATTAATATCTAATTTTATAATTAAAAAAAATGATCCTTCCATTGTATCCCAATCCCTCCAATCGCACATCATCACCCTCGAAGAATGGTGCCAAAACTGGAGGATTAAAATAAATTCCAATAAATCCCACCAAATCACATTTACCCTTCGTCGTAAACCTTCGTCATGCCCTACAGTATATTTAATAATACCCCACTCATTCCTGTTGAACAGATCCGTTGCTTAGGACTAAATCTGGACAAACGACTGACATGGAAT
>NW_027108888.1:89997-90357 GCF_000696795.3 Halyomorpha halys | reverse complement strand
TACACATTTGGTCAAAAGTATCAGTTCATCCTTTATTTAAATTATAATCATGTATGACTTGTGGTTTACCAGATTCTTCAATGACTGCATCATCTCGCATTGTTGGTTGGGTGCCATTTTGACATTAGCCTTGTCTATTTTGTTTATCATCAAATCTCAAGCAGTATGAGAGGAAGCTGAACCACTTTATGGGTATGGTGTGTCAAAATAAAGGATTTTCCCTTTTTGTAGAGAAAAGCTTCTCTAATGAGAGTTTACCGGATTCATTATTTACTTACACTAAGGACACTCTGGGGTGTGAGATACCCCAAGACTAGTTCAAATCACAATAAATAGCAAAAAAAGACTGACACATAGCAG
>NW_027108888.1:82603-89329 GCF_000696795.3 Halyomorpha halys | reverse complement strand
TTACAAAGGACAAAGTGAATGGAAAAAAATATGAGTAAACAAATATTGATTATGCGTTTCAAAAATCAACAATTTCTTTGGAGAAATTGTACCATAGGACTGAACATCAAAAGAAAATATTATGTTAAAAATATTGTAATTCACTTTTTGGTTAATTAGTCATAAAAAGAAGTTTATAGATGTACTTACTTGTAACGAAGAAATTCACATCAGGTGGCTGAAAATCAAACGAAACACTGTACTTTTTATGAAAATTCCTCTTCACATCTTTTGGACAAGAAGGGAGTGGGAAGATAAACTGCAAATATAGGAGTATGAAGATGAGATCAGTGTTGCCATAAGTCGTGAAATTGACTTTATCTAGCCTTATAATTTGCGGGTTCTTTGAAATCTTTATGTCCAGACTGAAGTCTAAACTAAATTTTTGGGTGCATATATTATTATGAGCGTTACTTTACCCAAAATTACCGTCACTAGTGTTTCTGGTGAACATGATTTGAAATAATGAATAATTAAAAAAAAAAATTTCTGCTTTCGCCGATTAAAATACGCAGTTTACTACCACGGACATGCTTGGGGGATTCAAATTGTGACTATTAATTTAAAATATTATGGTTAAAACATTATATTCATGTTATATAAAAACAAAATTTGATTGAATAGGTAATCTGATACCTTTATCAAGTCATTAGAAATTATATTGAATAATGATTTGGTATTGGTATATCTTTAAAGTCGGCGGAAATGCTATTTTGGGAGGCTGACCCGTATCCAATGTTTATATTGCGTAAGAAAAAAAATACTCAAATATTATAAATACAAATGGATCACTTTCGTCATATCCATTTGTTATTGGTAGGGAGGGATCCATTAGGGTCTATAAGTTCAAATTTGTAAATTGAAAAACTCATGTAACCAGAAACAAAAGAAAGTACCTACCTGCCTGAATTTTGTTTAGCTAATAGCGTTACGAATTATCCAATTATAATCTTCAAAGTTTTTTTTATTTTATCGCCTTGTGAATTTTGTTTCTAATGTTACGTACCAAATCATTTAGATTATATCTTATTCAGTATACAAGTTATTTTTTATTAATAATCATGTGAATTTAACATGTGCTTTTATGTTGTTGTTTTTTTCTTTCGTTTAAGGTTAAAGTTTTCCAATGAGTCCTGTGCTACCTGAAGCTTCGAGTTCACTTGTGATTAATGCGACAGGGTTGTGAGGAGGAAATTATGTTTAGAATTGAGTGGAAAGGCCAGGGTTGTTGGTATAAATCAATAGCTAACTTAACGACTATTATATCCATTGTCCTCCACCCGGTGCGTTCGTTCGTCGGTTGAGGGATGGTAGGTGGCTCCAGTCCAGTCTTTGGCTGACAGCTTAATTTCCGAGCTTTAATTTATTGTCAGTGTCCAACCCTTGTCATAGATGTTAGTTACAAATGTTTGTATATGGTTGTCAAGCGTGGTAGCAATTCCCAAATCTTGTTATTATATCTGTATTATGTTTCAGACATATCGGTAGTGTTGGATGAAAAAAGTATAAATCATCAATTTTGCCATGATAAGTTTTTACATTCTGTGCATGAAACATTTCTCAGTATTAATTTAGATAAATGGAATGGTCGAATCTTAGTCCATAATAAACTTTTGAATTGCTGAACCGGTTTTCGTGTTTTTTTACATTTTTTAATGTCTCTTTTTTCCGGACCCTTACTCAAGAGTAATAACTGTGTTACTTCATACATACATAACAAAAGAAATGTAACGAATACATTACTGTCAAATGTCTCCTGTCACCAGGGGAAAATTTAAAGCTACTTTTTTCATAATTATTATACACCAATATATTCGTCTCTTTCCAAAGGATAAGAAAAAATTATTACTGATTCCATTAAGTTATATTATATTTATAAAAACATAATGTAGCTTGTGATGAAGTAGAATAACAATATTTTTTTTTAGGAAAAATCATTTCATATTCGTTTTTAGCATCTCAAACTACTACATACCATTTTTCAAGAAAATTTTCAACTTGTTCATAAAAAAAAGGAAAAAAAAAGTGACCATTGTCCATAAAATATTTCATAATTCCTCTTTATTTTATCAAATTTCTACTTTAATAGAACCGCCGGAATGTCTGCTGTTTCAGTATACATCATCAAATTTAATTCCCTTATGGCTTTTAAGGCGAGGTATGGGTTTCAAATGAAGAGATAAAATTCAAACGTTTAATTTGTATCTCAGGTTCTAATTTGTTTAATTAGACCAAGTTTTTGCCCTTTGATGCAGTTTTTAGAGCTCTAGGCCAGTGTTAAAGTTGTTGTAGATTAGTTAAGTAGTGTTGAAGTTATTTCTATTTTTTAATTTTTTTTTTCGAAAATTCTTGTTAAGTGTTTCTCGAGGTTCTAAAACGAATATCAACTTTGTTTCACTCATAAAAAAAATTTACTACACTTTGATATATCAATAGTTCTCAATTGTGTATAGTACTAATATATTTATATAGTACTAACACAGTAAGCAGGCTTTCCGAAGAATATGAAGGATTCCCTTAAGTTGCTAAAGCGAATGTCATCTCATATATTGGTTCAACTTATGTTACCACATCATGATAATTAAGTATACTTAAATATTTAATTTTAACTAAAGACAATAATTTATATCAAACATACTACATCAAATCATCAAATGTTTATACATCCTCAAATATAGCAGTTGCGAAACATTGCCGGGTCAGCTAGTATTGTAGAAATGAAAAAAACAATAACTGAAATTTTTATTAAGAGGAAATATTTGTTTTAGTAAAAACGATGGTTTATTGAACAAACATACGCTAACATTATCCATCGGTTTGTACGCGTTTACTTCAATTGCGTTCTGACGAATTTGATGACACTCATAGTTCATTCGAAAACTTATTTTAAAACCAAGATAAACCACTAGTGCCGAGAAAAGGAAAAACTAGCTATTGCTGTGTATTCCACTTGTAAGGGATTAATTTATTTTTTCGAAAAATTGGAAGCTCATTCTATAGAAAAGCACATGCATTAAGTTATTTTTTTTTTCTTTCGGCTCAACAGGAAGAAATTTAATTTATTTATTCTGATATAGATCAGTTTTTGCTGTGAAAAGAAAATCTATAATGCTTCATAAGATTCATTTTCTTAAGTTGTTTTGCGTATAATACAAGATAAATGATCTGAAAATTGAAATTGAAAGCTCTTTCATAGCATATGTCTAAATAAATTTTAAAATCGAGAATCGAAAACATTAACTAACAAATTTGGTTCAGTTTCTCTGTGTCTGTCAGTCTGCTGTCAAAATTGGGCTCGATCATAATTTCAACTTTGGTCTTGATAACTTTTTTAGGAATTGTGTGGGTTATACCTGTTGGCCCCTTATTGATTATAGTAGTTTTAGTGTACTTTGGCTTACAAGTGCGTAAACATAGTTACCCTATCTTTTTACCTAGCGAGGTAAAAACCGCCTAACTCCACTTTTGCCTTGATAAAGAAGAAGGTTTGAGGTCAGTAGAAAATGTTGTGATATAAATTTCATCATATTGTGTCAACTTCTTTCTAGACTTGACTTATCACACTACAGGTTTTAGTGATAATATATTCTATGTTATGTATCCTTTATTCAGAAACTCATTTATTTATTTACGTTTTGGGTGCTGTCACTCTATCTTGTGGTACATTGGTATGGTCTGATGCTGCTGCATTGATTTAAGTTCTATTACGATTTTTATATTTTCTAATTAAGTTTATTGAACCTAAAGATTTTTGTATGTCCGTTAATTCCCGAGACTTCGTTTAAATCCGACACAACACGTCCAAGTTTTAAGAATTATTTTCGTTTATAAAATTTCTGATTCAGGTCGTCTCAGTTTAAAAGTACGCCAAGTCAGGAGGGTTTTAAGAATTAATCTAAGCACGCCTGAACCTAGCTGCCCCTACTACCACTAATGAATCCGAAAACTTTTTGACCAGCTTCTGACCGAAAGAGACGTATCGAATTATCCTGGACGAGCTAAACGACGAGAGAACTAGGTGATGTTCACGACAGCGAAACGTCTTCAAACTAATCTATTTTTTTTTATTAGAATGTATTAAGTAAAGCCTAACACACTAACAAGCGTTTGCTCTTTCATGGATTTATTTTGGTTTGAAAAATATACATATGAACACGAAACATAACCATAACCAAGAATGCTAAATGGCTCTTTATCCACGCTTTTCCTAAAAAATCATCATGAACTCTATCAGCATGCAATAAAGAGCTCCCTGTCGTTCATCAGTATCATCTGGAGTTGTATGCACAGCATTCGTTATTTTTTCCAGAAAGAGAAACTTACGGCTGTTTCGATCTAAGAGGATCCCGGTCCGTACTTACAGAGCAACAGTAGAGCTCATATCGTGCAAAATTTAGTCTACTTTAAAAAAAAATTATTATTATTATATAATTTTATTTTTTTAGCTTACTTATGTGATTTTTAATTTAAAAGCGAAAAATAAAAAAAAATAAAAGAAAAAAAATCGTTTATGCTAATTTGTACAAACGAAGAATTTTCGTTAGATAAATGCATATTGAGATTTATTCAAAATTTTCTATATAACTAAATAAAATAATATAATTTTTATAGATAAGAATTTGTTTTGTAGAAAAGAAAAAACATCTAAACTGAAAATCGTATCTTGATGGGGTATGTTGACACTAATATCATCATATTTACTTTTAAAAAAACAGGACTGCGAGAGAGCCGGGAGGAAGAGAGGGATGGCGAGAGGACGCTACTAACAAATTACCCCCAGCGGGCGAGCTAAACAAGATAATTAACGAGACAGGGGCGGAGAAAAACACTAACCGGGAGGAATGGGATGGGAGGATCTAACATTTCATAATTAGCCGGAACCTCTTTATTATAATTACACAAAGCCGGGCTATATAGTCCTTGGGTCCAGCTAATCCATGGATTAACTCGCCCCACCGAACCCCATCATAATTTACTCCTGTGTCCTCAATGCCCGTCCTACTGGTGGTCCCATCTTCTTGTAGCTCCCGTACCACCACTTACTTAAGTATTTGTCAATCATACAAACGGTTCAACAAATCGTATTATGGGTGTTAAGTCTTATATCGCAAGTTCTATGTAAAAAAATATAGAATTTAAATATAATCGTGTAAGAGTATATCACCGCAAACTGTGCTAGTTATATTAAGCATCTCATGGCATCAGTATGGTAAAATTTCCTTTGATATGACAGATAGGAAAGAATGAGGCTTAGTTCCTCAGCGCAATACCGTTTTCATGACAATTACACGTACCCTAGCCATAGCCAGCGGAACTCACTTCATTCATAACGTTTTCATCACAATTACACGTACCCTAGCCATTGCTAACGGAACTCACTTCATTCATAACGTTTTCATGACAATACACTTATCCTAGCCAGCACAATTCACTTCATTCATAACGTTTTCATGACAATTACACGTACCCTAGCCATAGCCAGCGGAACTCACTTCATTCATAACGTTTTCATGACAATTACACTAGAATACGTAGGCCAGCAATATTCTCTTCTTCTACTTTCTCCAAGTAAATACAAGTATCGAAGTGGCGTAACATCTCATGGCATCAGTATGCTGAAATTTTCTTTGATATTACAGATAGGACAGAATGAGGCTTAATTCCTCAAAGCAATACACTTCCCTCAATAACGGTTTCATGACAATTACACGTATCCTAGCCAGCGGAACTCACTTCATTCATAACGTTTTCATGACAATTACACGTACCCTAGCCAGCACAATTAACTTCATTCATGACAATTACACGTACCCTAGCCATTGTCAGCGGAACTCACTTCATTCATAACGTTTTCATGACAATTACACTAGAATACGTAGGCCAGCAATATTCTCTTCTACATTCTCCAAGTGAATACAAGTATACAAGTTGCGTAACATAATTACATTTCTCTAAATGATTTCATAGCTATTACAAATGCCCTAGGTAGGCGTACTGCTTCACGAATGGTACTTTATAAGTATAGATTTCTTTATCTTCCCATAGGAAAATACAAGCTGATATATGTCTGTGGGAAGATGAAGAAGTCGATAATATACAGCCATCCTCTCTCTTATCACCTCCTCACCTCCGGCGGTGGCTTCATCTTCTATGCGAATGAACGTACTTTACGCAACGTTATAGCAATACGAGATATACTCTATCCTTACAACTATGAGTTCGTTTTGACAGTTATTATATGACGTATTCTATATTATCTTCTGTCTTTAGATAAAAGATGTGCTAGCGAAGATAATTGACTGCTAAAATGTTAAATTCGAAAAACACGTAAACTAATGAAACATCAATGTTAAATATATTTTTGACAGCTTACAGAAACAACAGTTTGTTGTTTCGAATTTTTTCAGAATTATCTGCAACTTATGGAAGGCAAGAGGCCTGGGCGATTCAAGAAACGTGCATGGTTTACCGCTTGCTTAGATAAGATAAGTGCTAGGGAAGACAATTGTGGAGTAGAATGTTGATTTATGGTGGTTATGACATTCCGTAGAGGGAGAATGAAGGGACACTCAGATTGAGAAGATAGGCTGCCAATTTATCAGTCTTCTTTCTTAATGTTTATAAGATTCCATTTGTCAGTTAAAGATTTTTTTAATCAGCTCATTTGGCATGCTCTTGGAGAATATC
>NW_027108888.1:72965-82168 GCF_000696795.3 Halyomorpha halys | reverse complement strand
AACTGAAAAAACTAAAAGCCTTGATTTCAGCAGGAAAACTATAACACCGCCATCTCCAGAAGTGATCCTAGGAGATTCTCCGTTACCGTTTGTAATGAACATTGTAGATTTTTAGGCCTCATATTCAGTAGGCTTCTTTCTTTGAACCACCAGATCAGTACACTTAGACACAGATGCATTGATAAAATTAAAATCTTAAAAGTCCTCGGCAAAACATCATGGGGAGCTGATAGATCAATGATGTTGAAAATATACATAGCCTTAATCCGCTCCAAACTTGATTATGGAAGTTTTGTGTATGGCTCAGCTCGCTTCCAAAGCCTAGCCAAACTCGACACCGTTCAGGACACCGGAATCCGCATTACCACAGGAGCCTTTAGGATCAGTCCAATTTTAATTTTATGTGTTGAATCTGGAATACCACCCCTACTATTTAGACGACAACTATTACCTATAAATTGTTTTTCCTGGCTATTCCTGCAGCCCTCGCACCCAACTTATAAGTACATTAATAGTCCTAAATTCTCTAGACAGTTCCAACAGAAGATAAATACAACACTACCTCTCGCTGAACGATTATTGGCCACTGTCACAGAATTAAAAGCAATAGCCACCACCATACCACAATATAACACGCCCTCCTGGACCTACCAACTTCCAAATGTAAATCTCCAACTATCCAAATACCGCAAAGAAAATACAACAACGTCAAAATTTCAAGAGAAGTTCCTATAACTGCTACAAACTCTATCAGAACATACCTCTATATATACAGATGGCTCGAAGTATCTGTCTTCGTACGCAACAGGATCTGCCTTTGTGACACAAATCACAATCCATAAGAGAAAACTTCATCATCTCTCTAATATATATTTACCGTAGAACTAAATGCCATAACATCCGCTCTTTACTATTGCATGAAAAATATACCAAATGGCAATATAGTAGTAATATCGGGCTCCAATAGCGCTCTTCAAGGACTAGAAATAATGTATTCAGTTCACCCACTTGTTCAACGAATTCATGAATACTTAATAATGCTAAAACAAATAGATAAATCAGTCTACTTCATCTGGGCTCCCGGGCATGTTGGTATTACATGAAATGAGATGGCTGACAAAGCTGCTAGAGAAGCACTAGTTCTTCCAGAAGAACCACAGCAATCTTAACTGCAAAGGAACCCCTTGCTCGCCCTATGAAGGAATCTATTAATAAAAGATGGCAGGCAATGTGGGATGAAAGTCCACCCAGTAAGTTGAAACCTATAAAGAAAGATCTGTGAAGTCCTGGATTACATCAACCCGCAGTAGACGCCGTGAAGAAGTAGTGTTCACCCGACTCACAATAGGACATACCCGATTGACACACATCCACCTCATAACAGGAGAGGCACCTCCAAAATGTTCGAAATGTAATAGTAATCTGACCGTCAAACACATTTTTAAGAATGTCATCACTACACATTAACTCTGAACCAGTTAGGGATACCAAAAAATGTTCCGATGGCGTTGAGAAATGACGAATCCGTAATAGAAAGATTCATTAAATTCATCCATCAGACTAACTTAATAACCAGCAAACAATAAACAACTTCTTCATCTTGAAATCGATCTTGAAGATGAAATCGATAATATACTGTGGTTCCTTCTCTTATTACTTCTTCAACTTCGGCTGTTGCACAACTTTTATCTTAAATATATTTTTTGACAGCTTACTGAAACATCAGTGTCTGAGTTTTGAATTTTTTTCACAAGTTCCTCCAACTTTTGGATTGCAAAAGATCTAAGCTACTTTGGAAACGAGCGTGGTTTTCAATAAGAGTTTGCGATTTAACAATCTTCTTAACAGTCTCTAACAGTCTTTATCAATTAGAAGTGCAATAAAAAAAAAAAAAAGCCTTCTAAAAGATGTTGGGTTCCCAAAATATTTCACAGCAGGAGATATCAATATAAATAAAATAAAAGAAATAAAATGTCTAGGTGTGTGAACATCTTCTATTAACTGCAAAATTAACTGTGTTCTTGTGTAGACAACATAGAAACACAAAAATTATTCAAAACTACCAATAATACATAGTAAAAATGTTCAAAGAATGAATGGGAAACCAAGTTGATGTTCTGATCCGTGTCCACACAGGCTAATGTTGTGCAACTACGAGTATGGGTTCTACATTGGACGGGATTCAGAACCACATTCATCACTAACATTCGGGGCAGCTCGGACGTAGATGAGATTGTCAGACCCGAAGGTTCGATGAGCCCCAGTCTTCAGCTATAATTCTCTCAACTTAAATTGCCTTTGTAGATTCCTCCATATCTACCGGTCCATCGTATCCTCTGTCATCAACCTGCCCAACCCTACCCTTTGTATGAAGTGCACCTTCAACTTTAGACCTGGCCCCACTACACTTTAGAATGTGCTGGTTTATTATGAGTGGTATGTGTTTAATTTAATTGAAAATGAATCTATTTAACAATTTAAATAGTAGTAGGTAGCAAACAAGAGAAACCATTTCTTGACTCTATTGTATAATTTACATGATTATTAGGGGTTTTATGACTAATTCGGCTCGTACATTAGGATTACAGTTTATCTCTTCCAAATGAAGTTCTAGGTTCTGTCTTAGGTTATGTTTAATACTGATGAGAAAAATTATTGAAGGATTTTATAGATCAGTCCTATGCCTATAGATCAATAAATACATTGAAAAGAATTTTGAATTCATTCTAATTTATTTTTTTAATGATTTTTTTTAAAGCATCATTTTGTACATTGTTATACGGAGGGGGGGGATTAGGGTTCTGACTTTTCAGCTTAGTTATTTTAGAATTCCGGCGAAAGAAGTATAAGTCAGAATTTGGCCGAAATAGGTTGTTCCTTACAAGAAAATTTTGACTTTTTACTCTTTTAAGATGATTGTAACTAATCGTATTTACTCTTAAAAACAGATACATATTTGGAAGAATCATATCGATTTTAAAATGGTATGCATCTTTTAAAACAAGCTATTTCAGTTGTTTTTTTTTGTTTTTTTTAAGATTTTGTTTTTCAATGAATAATTATAATAATGATATTACAAATTTAAACTTTAATTTTAAGTTTATTGTTGGTATTGCTAAGTTAAGCCAGATAGCGGAACGAAGGGATAACGATAATGGTAATAAGAGTAGTTGACCTTCTTCAGTAGCCTTCTGTAATCCTCGGGTGTGTACAGCGGAGCATCCGTCCAAAGCCCAGGATTAAGTTGCACTGTTGGAGAAGGGCCGCTATCAGTGGGATTAGAATCCGATCCGTGGAAGCCTACTGTGGACTATTTAAATGATCCTTGGAACCAATAGGATGAGGCTAATCCATAATAACTGGCCCTCTCTCTCTCTCTCAGCCAATCAGTCATGATTTACCTAAGGCTATTTACTTGGTCTTTCATCTTTCAGGGATTGAAAATAATTTCGGTAAATTCGAACAATAACTGTCCTTGGTAGCTAATAGTTTATTTCCATTTCGATAAATTAATAAATGTGTGTATTTATGTAATATTACGGCAGGGTGCATTACTGCCTTAATATTACATTCTGTCTTTTTCTCTTTTAGTATGAACCTTCACTTGTTGTTGCCGTCAGGTTATAAAACAAAAATTATTTTGATTTACATCAAATAATTATCTTTTTCTATTTAATTTAATTTATTGTTTATTTTTGTGTGTTTTTTTTTGTTAATTATAATAAAAACTGGCCGATACTGCAATGCTTCGCTACTGATATATTTAAGGATGTTAAAATGAATTTAATGAACACTAATAGTTTTGATTTATATTATTGTATTAGGTAAATTAAACATATACTTTATTATTATGATCTAGTAAAATAAATTGAACAAATAAATGACATAAAATTCGTTTTTAGCATATTTGTGGACAAAGATTCGATCATTTTCGAATTTTCGAGGAAATGGGAAAATAAAATTTTTTAGCTGACAATTTATTATTTCATTTTTCACAGAAATGTTTTCTGTTTCAATTGTTCTGAAAAGTGTTTATGATACATTATCATTACTGCATTAGTTTTCTGATTTTACCACTGTAATATTAACTTTTTTTTTCTTTAGGTTACGATGTAACCTTTCCTTCTTGTGATCTTTCCTTCCGGTTTGGCAAATAAATGTAATTCAAATATCTTATGTGCTTTTACTGAGTAAACCTTAAATTCACGCGACGGGCATATATGTAGGTTTTTTAGGTGTTCCTAAGTAGTACAATAGTCCAAGAAGAGTAAAAAGGCAGTTATTTCACCCCAATTTCTGATTATTGTAATAAAAACTATGTATAATTACTAGTAAAAAAAAACATTACTTAAAGAAGAGTAAATTTTCTGAAAAATTAACTCTAATAGAGCTATTTACGTCCGATAGTTCTTCAGATAGAGCCTTTTAAAAAGCAACATTTCATAAAAATGTATTGAAAAGATCATTTGTTAGTGAATTTATTTTGAAAAATCTATATACCAAAAACCATTTGACGTACAGATGGCTATTAGCACTAAAATTAAAGTTAGTTAAATGTACTATTAAGTAGTTCCTTACGTTAACTTCGTAGGAGTAGTAGTTTTCATGATATTTGCTACAATAAATTGATTTATAGTTGTTCGGACAAATTTACATTCAGATGTCAAAAACTACTACTCCTACGAAGATAACTGTCATAAACCATTTTATAGAAAGTTAAATTTTCTTTATTTTGAGTGCTGCCATATGTGCGTCTTAAGGGTCAAGAGATATATTTTTTAAAAAATTAAATTAAAAATTTTATACGAACAATTTGAAATTAACATTTTGTAAGTTGATTTTATCAAATATTATAAAAACTACTACTCCTATAAATATTAACATTATTAAATATTATTATATTAAAGGGACAAACTGTCCTAGAATTAATTAAGTCTATTCTCACTACCATCAAAAAATAATAATTATACCATTACCAATTTTTATATTAAAGTAAATTTAATTACCATTAATTTGAGTGCAGAGATCTTTACGTCCTATGGTTTTTGAAAAAAAGTTTTTCAAAAAAAAAAACTTATTGTCCGACAACTATAAATAAATTTATTTGAGCAAATGTCATGAAAACTTCTATTCCTACGAAGATAAAGGTCATAAACTACTTTATAGTCCATTATACTAGCTTTAATTTGAGTGCTAATAGATATCTGTACGTCACATAGTTCCTGAGATATAGATTTCTCAAACTAATCTTTCAGTAAATTTTTATGGTATGTTGTTTTTTAAAAGGCTATATTTCGAGAACTATTGGACGTAAATAGCTCTATTAGGGCTAATATTTCAACAAATTTACTCTTCTTTAAATAATGTTCTTTTAGATCTTCTAGTGCTGTTGGTAATTTTTTTAAGATATAGAGCTCCGAATGAAAAATTGATGTTTTTTAAAGTTTTGAAACAGCCACCATTTTATATTCCCCCTTGGCCCTACTCATAAATTTTCACTAGTAATTATACATTTTTTTCATTTAAGTAATCAAAAATTAGAGTGAAATAACTGATTTCTTGTCTTCGCGGCTCTTGTATTAAAGTTGACACTCAATTGCGAGAAACCTACAACAGTGATTTTTATTTTATTATTATTATTTTGTTCTTTTTGCCATATTTTATTATAGTTGTAGCAAACATTTTTTTCACACACGTTGTGAAGCACTTAATACTCCATTTTTTTATTCACCTACGCATCATAAAGGCAGTGGTTCCCAACTCCTAGAGCCTGGGGCCACTCACTAAGCGAGAAATTAAACCACTTCTGATTTTGAACAAAGTGGTCCCCCCTGGAAAATTATAATTTGGTTTCCCAAAAGTGCATTTAACTTTTAAAAACTTTTAGCTAACTTTAAAATACCAGGAAGGCAAGAAATAAAACATTTTTAATAGGAATTTAATTCAATCGAATACTAATCAGCTATTTACATTATTGATTTTCTTGGTGATTATTCTCATTTTATCTCTAATATGAATGGATGTTTATTGCTTCAGCACTATAATTCAATATTTAAAATTGTTACCTGGCATAATAATTTCTAAAAGTTTGTTTTTATATCATTTGAACATTGCCTACTCATTTTATGTGAATTTAATATCATATGATTATACTATTGTGAAAATTTCACTGAATATTATACCTAAGTCAGTCATTACTGACTGTGTATTAATTTAAATTAAGGCTTATAGTGAATGTCAGTTATCAGCATTGTCAAAAACATTGATAATGTATTGCCTTATACAGGTTAATATTGATTTCACTCACAAATTTTATATGAATTTCATCATACTTATTATATATAAAGACTGTATATATTGTGTATATTTAAGGCATTTAATTCACTCATAAAGATTATTTATTAATGTTTGATATGTTACATCATTAGGTATTTCATTGTTGGTAAATGAATAAATTAAATCATTATTTGTTTATAATCACTCATCATTACTTTTCACTCTAAAATCAGGAACTTATTAACATTAGTATGGTGCACGTTATACAACTAGACGTCGTAACATCAAAACAATCGCCATTGATATCAGGCGTTCACGGACGACTCGTTCACTCTGCAAAGAGATAGCAACACTCTAAGACTCAGTATCACACTAAGCATTATAAATAAGACAGGAGATTTACTACACACCAAACAATCACTCATTACCTATTTTCTAAGACTTGGTTTATCACGCCAAGCAATTACTTATTACTCATTCAGCAAAAAAAAGCGACTTCAATACTCTTTAGCTGTATTTTAAACGTTACCCACTCATTTGACGTTCAAGTTCTTTAATATTTTTCTCTCCTTCATTGCCTATTAACAATCGTTTTCATTATTCAATTTGTCGTGTTTCCTAATCAATGACTGATTAGCTTAATTATTTTACTATTCTCTCTGGTTCCCTTCCATCTCATATCTCATGAATATTATGGATACGAGGCCATTAGATTCTTCACCAAATGAGTGGATTAACAATTTCAACACTGGAAAAGGAACATTATCGACTGCGCAGAAGCTGGAGTAAAAGCTTTGGCTGATCTTCAGGAACTTACATTATTCAAAGCCGATTTATAAGCTTCCTAGTCTAACTGGTAGACATTTCAGAAAATGCGGGATGAGTACGACGCCAGTCCAGTCATCACTACTGGTAACCTACCGAGTCAAAGCATACAAAACTTGTATGATGAAATTATTTTGGCCAGATCTTGTTTAAAAAAAGAGAGCGTTTGCAAACAGGTCGGCTTCGTTCTGGGGTTCAACAGCCAAAGAACCTCCTATCAATGAATAATCCTCATCAAACTAGGCAACCAAAAAAGTCAGAGTTATACTTCTAGTAAACCAGGTTTAATAAATCTTAATGAAGTTTTGTCCCTCTTTTAATCCTACACAGTACTCACGGTTCATAGAGCGTATCGATGTTATTATTTTGTCAGTTTGTTTATTAATAAAGCATTCTCTGCTTCGGTTCAGTTCAGATCCGTCCTGGATAGGTTCAAATTAATATCTTAGTGGATCCTCCTATTGTGAATATTGGTCATATCATAGGTTTTCCACATGCCTTAAATAACTGACGAAGCCCATAACTGAGTTACTTGCCGCTTCAAAATTTCTATCTGCGAGTTGCAATGGGTATTTAATTTATAGTAATTTTTACGAGGACTTAAATTTAGGTCATAAACTGCTTTAGATGATTCAACTCGAGATCGAGAGACCTGCCGTCTTTCAGAGATTCCAACCGGGAGTATCCAGGGGTAGTGGTTATGATATTTCGAGAGAGAACGTAGGGTTTAGTTGGGGATTGGCCTCCACTTTTACCTGCCAAACTTATATGTAGTATAGTCAAAGCATGCAAAACTTATATGATGAAATTATTTTGGCAAGATCTTCCTTGTTAAAAATAAGAGAGCGTTAGCAAACAGCTCGGAATAATTCTCACCAATAAAAACCAGGCAAAGAAAAAAGTCAGAGTTATAGTTCTAGTAAACCAGGTTTACTAAATCTTGATGAAGTATTGTCCCTCTTTTAATCCTACACAGTACTCACGGTTCATAGAGCGTATCAATGTTGTTATTTTGTCAGTTTGTTTATTAATAAAGCATTCTCTGCTTCGGTTCAGTTCAGATCCGTCCTGGATAGGTTCAAATTAATATCTTAGTGGATCCTCCTATTGTGAATATTGGTCATATCATAGATCTTCGTCCTTCAGGTTGTTTCTCCACATGCCTTAAATAACTGACGAAGCCCATAACTGCTTGATATGCTTTAACTTTAGATCGAGTTACTTGCCGCTTCAGAATTTCTATCTGCGAGTTGCAATGGGTATTTAATTTATAGTAATTTTTACGAGGACTTAAATTTAGGTCATAAACTGCTTTAGATGATTCAACTCGAGATCGAGAGACCTGCCGTCTTTCAGAGATTCCAACCGGGAGTATCCAGGGGTAGTGGTTATGATATTTCGAGAGAGAACGTAGGTTTAGTTGGGGATTGACCTCCACTTTTACCTGCTCCACTTTTACCTGCCAAACTTATATGTAGTATAGTCAAAGCATGCAAAACTTATATGATGAAATTATTTTGGCAAGATCTTCCTTGTTAAAAATAAGAGAGCGTTAGCAAACAGCTCGGAATAATTCTCACCAATAAAAACCAGGCAAAGAAAAAAGTCAGAGTTATAGTTCTAGTAAACCAGGTTTACTAAATCTTGATGAAGTATTGTCCCTCTTTTAATCCTACACAGTACTCACGGTTCATAGAGCGTATCAATGTTGTTATTTTGTCAGTTTGTTTATTAATAAAGCATTCTCTGCTTCGGTTCAGTTCAGATCCGTCCTGGATAGGTTCAAATTAATATCTTAGTGGATCCTCCTATTGTGAATATTGGTCATATCATAGATCTTCGTCCTTCAGGTTGTTTCTCCACATGCCTTAAATAACTGACGAAGCCCATAACTGCTTGATATGCTTTAACTTTAGATCGAGTTACTTGCCGCTTCAGAATTTCTATCTGCGAGTTGCAATGGGTATTTAATTTATAGTAATTTTTACGAGGACTTAAATTTAGGTCATAAACTGCTTTAGATGATTCAACTCGAGATCGAGAGACCTGCCGTCTTTCAGAGATTCCAACCGGGAGTATCCAGGGGTAGTGGTTATGATATT
>NW_027108888.1:67696-72915 GCF_000696795.3 Halyomorpha halys | reverse complement strand
TCTTGTAGATCTTTAGAATCTATATATAACTTTATAATAAAGTTACTGTTACTATACTCAACTGTAGATTGGAAATAAATAAGATGAAAAGAGGGTAGTAGATAGAATTTAACAATCTTTTTTTTTAAAATTTCGTGACCCCCATCCTGGTCAATTCTGACATACGAAGGGAGGGGAGTTATAAAGAGCTGATCAACCTATTCTAATTATGGTGAGGATCAAGTTTTGGGCCACTGCTTTCCAGTTGGTGCTTGCAGGTCTTTTTTTGTTGATTCTGTCTACCCACCTGGTTTTTCTTTTGTTTGCCGCATGGTCTGTTGCCTAATATACTAGAATTTTTTATAGTGTTGAGGCGTCCTGATGGATTGCTTTGAGTCCCATGTCCCGCCCTTCTTAATCTTCTTGCCTTCATTTAATGAGATCTTGATTGACCAGTATCTTCAAGCAGTTCGCTGTTAGTTTTTCTCCTTATTGTGTTAATGCTCAAATCTTAAACAACTACTTTAATTGTATGGAGGACTTTTTGCTCAAATCTCTTATGGTTAATATATGCTAATATAATGAAAAAAATTAGCTTAAATAACTTAAATTTTAGTATCGTTCAATCTATGTTAATTGACATAGAATACTCTACCCACACAGATTTGCATTAAAATTGCCGATATATATGCATTCATTTATTTGATAACTATAGTCATTAGCAAGTTGAACTTTGAGGCAAAGGAACGCTGGATTGACTGAAGTTTTTGCCCCTAAATGGTTTGTTTAATGGAGAAGGGGAAGAGGTGGGAGGAGTAGGTGTAAATTGGCTGGGAAATGTGCTAACTTGTTTTGGTGTAATCAGAAAAGTTGGCAGGTACCCGAGAATCTCACAGCGTCACCAAATATCGTCGTTAAACCGCCAGATCTTACCTGTTTCTGTCCCAACCATTTTGTCGAAATAAACTCAACTCTAAAAGTACACCTCTTTAACTTTTAAGGAAGTTTTAGACTGTCAACTCGCTAATTATTCTTCTTTGAAACAGCTCTCTTATTTTTAACTCGATTCTCGCGGTGAAGCCTATGAGATAGTTAAAGTCTTGCTGATCTCATAGTACACCAGTTTTCACTCCACATTACCGTTTTTTCCACTGTCTAATCTCCGACTGTGAGAGCGTTGAACATGAACAAATGCATTGCTTAAATAATAAAGCACGTATGTTATTTCTGTTATTTGTCATGAAAAAGTTCTATTTGAGTTGTAGTGTACATGTTAAATTTATTTAGCAAGCCTTTGTGACATATAAATTAGATTGTTTTCATGGCAAGCCACATAAATGGGAATTAAAATAGTAGGAAAGTAAAATGTCTAGTGTCAGTCGATCATGGCGTAATTGCTTTACACCGTACTGATTTATTACATAACAGTTATATGAAGATAAACTTATACGTATTATTTAGATTAAATAAATTTTATCCATTTTAATCTCAATCATTTATTAATAATATTTTTAACGTTCATCGTTTCGGCCATCCTCAAGGACAATCTATCAAATAACATCTTTTATCATACTCTCATTATTATCAATTTGAAACAGCATTATTAATAATAAATTAGCATAATTTTACTATAATTTTATTCCTCGCATTAAAATATTTCAATTAAATAATGTCGGAATTTTGTAGCTAATATTCGATATCGATATTAATAACATTGTGAAATAACAAAATGGATATTATATTATTGAAACAAAATATCGATATTTCTTTTTGAAATTTTCTATAAAATATTTTAGTGTTCATAAAATATTGATATTTCTATAAAATAATATCGGTATATAGTTGCTAATCTTCAATATTGATATTAGCAACAATGTTAATTATCGAAATAGACATTAAATTACTAAAATAAACTATCGATATTTCATTTTAAAATTTGCCATAAAATATTCTAGTTTTTGTAGCAGAATATTGATATTTTTATAAAATAATATCAGGATATAGCTGCTAATTCTCAATATTTTTGCGGATTAAAATATTAGATTAGGCAATGTCATATTTTATTTTTTCCTTGAAATCGTATTATAATGTATGCAAAGTTTCACCAGTGCATTCTGAAGTTAATCTTATCCACTGTCAAATAGTTGTAGTTGCGTTTTAGGAGTATACAGTAAGGGATATGCATACAGTAAATATTTAAAACACATAAAACGTTATAATCCTATTATGAGTAATGACTTTGGTGAAAAATTATCAAATGCAGTAGAGAAAAATCATGTTTACAGCATACAAACAGGCAACTCAATGTTGTCACACAACTGGGGCAGGTTTTAGAACAGTCTTAGTCAGACTTGATTTTTCTTGAGCAGACATCTTTACGTTGAAACAAAAAAAATTATTTTTAATTTGGATATTTTAAAATATCCAAAATAAAATGAGAGATATGGACTTAAATATGTACCTAATAAGAAAGTATGCAAAAAAAATTGCTAAAAAGTCAAACATTAAACAATATGGTTTAAACTTGTTAAGCATATCATAGAATGTTCCTTAGAAGCGTATACATCAATTTAAAAGTTATATAAAAAATATGGAAAACATAAAAATCACTCTAAGTGTTGGTCCATACAAATATACTTAACATAATAACCCACATAATCTATGTCCAGTTTGTGGTGGAACGGCTTAGGAGTATGTTTAACATTTTTCATCAATCACGATCGAATCTTAAACTACCTTTTTTTATATGTAGCCCAAAGTTTTATACTTAGAGCTAGTAAATAATATATAGCGACTTTTTTTTTTATTTTTTGTTTTTATTATGTGAGGAATGTAGATACCCGAGCTTAATTTGTTATTAGTTTATATAGATGATTTTCACTATTTTTTGTAAAATATCAACAATGATATATTTAACTATGCATTTTACTGGTTTCTTCTCTTTGTAGAGAGTTGCCCATAAAAAAATAAATAAATTATAATTATTACATAAAAATCTAGTCATTCCTAGTCAGAAAAATGCAGGTAAAACGAATCTTAAATGTTAGCTGTTAGTATGTATATTTTTTATTATTGGATAGAAATAAATTCGGGTACAATTACGATTTTGTTTTAATATCTTCTATTTATTCCCTAAAGTGTGTACACTACAGCCACTCATCGGTCGTGTATGGGGTTGTTTACTTTTTTGTTATTTTTGTGGTAAAAACTATTGGTTTTCCATCAAATTTAGCATTTAATCCTATTTGGTGGGAAGGGAGGTCGCGGGCGGGGTTGTCCATTAAGGTAAAAGCCCCAAGGCATAAGTGACGCCTGTGGAGGAACTACCTCCGTCCTCTCTGTCAATATCTCAACTCTCTCAGTCCCCCGTCCGTCTTGTAATTACCATCTTACGTCTTAATGTATCTGTATTTCAAGGGCAAAACTATTTTGCATAGAAGGGGCTCTAAAAAATTGATTTCAAATAAATTAAACATAGATTTATCAATTCTTTCTATATATATTTATCAATATTGTCTAATACCTATTATAGTGCAATATCGGTAATCTCAACTAATTAATGAGCAATAGGAGGGAGGGTATTCGGATTATTGAAAGTATTAGGAAAAATGGTCTAAAGAAATTCAGCAATATGAACGTAAATAAATATTTTTAAATTGAATTTGGTGAATGACACAAATCTTCCTTTTTTTAATTGTAATAATTTCTTTCATATAATCAACAACAACGTTTTGGGAATATCCCCCATCTTCAGGTTTATGATAAAAATATTTTATATGTAACGTATAATTATCTCCTGTTTTGTCATTATTGCTAATATTTAATGATATTATTGTCATTTAATGAATAAAAAACTTATATGAAATAAATTATTACAATTAAACAAGGAAGATTTGTGTCATTCACCAAATTCAATTTAATTCCAGAAACTCTTCCAGTAAAAGATTAATTAATTTTATAAATATTTTTATTTACTTAATTTGTTTTAGGTGTTTTATTGACACTATTACAGTTTAAAGTTTTAAAAACTTAAAAAGAAAGTTTATCTATTACTCCCCTGCTAATGCAAAGTTTCGATTTAATTTGTTAAAACTATATGATTGTCCATTTATAACTGAAAAAAGTTTAAATAAAAAATAAAACTTTTTATATTTATTTAAAACATTAAAAAAAAATTGTATTAAACAAATTTTTACTATTAATTAAATTAGTTTCATAGAAACAGATGATTCATACAATAGATATTATATATTTCTAATTCTAACAAAATGTATCATGTAGACGTCCGTAGAAATTACATTACCCACCAAAACTGTAAAAATTTTTACTTTCAATTTCTCACAGTGATCACATTAACTTGCTTACAGATCGGGAATTTAAAAATGTCCTTAACACATGTGGACATTTATTTGAAAAGAAAAATGAATACTCCCCTCCTTCAAAAAACTAACTTTTTTTTTTTAAGCTAGTTCGGTATACTGGAGTGTTCCGAGTACCCGATATTACACTGTAATATTTCTTTTACATTTTGGCCAGCTTTTTATTATTATCGAACTTGATTACTATCATATTTTTTTTTAAACATTAGAACTGCAAATCTTTCCTTATTTTTCTCTGTAGTCAGAAGTTGGTTTTCCTAGTCCTGCTATAAAATCTTTAAATTTCTGTTCCTTATCTGTGGAGACGTATTTGTTGTTGGTTTTAAGAATTTTATTTTTTTCCTCAAATTCAGCTCGTATAATGTGAAATCTCGGTTAATTGTAACTATTCTAATTTTTTTAACGATTTCCAAGTCGCTATACGTAAATTAGCAACCCCTGGTATTGCAAAATCAACTATTGAAGAAGAGTGCAGGAAAATGGCTGCTTTTATGAGAAAAGGACTATATTTGTACAGTGGATACCAGGTCAAGTTCGTATACATGGCAATGGGCAAGTTACCTAAGTTCGGTTGTATGGGGAATCCACTTGTTCGACCACTTTCTTACAGAACAGGAAAATCTGTTATATGTTCTTATTATAATAAAGACAGGACAAGCGCTAGACACGAAGTTCAAGCCCAAGCTAAGAAGTAATAGAGCCTACTGCATAAAGATAAACGAATCCCCACCAATTTTAGCGAAGCTGAGGGGGTGGGTTCTTTCCACCTAATGATAGGACATGATTTCCAAAAATACTTCCATCGGATAGACATCGCAGACTTTCTTTTTATTAAAGTTGTAACTTTTTTATTGTTCTTTT
>NW_027108888.1:59480-67646 GCF_000696795.3 Halyomorpha halys | reverse complement strand
TCAGCTCGTATAATGTGAAATCTCGGTTAATTGTAACTATTCTAATTTTTTTAACGATTTCCAAGTCGCTATACGTAAATTAGCAACCCCTGGTAATGCAAAATCAACTATTGAAGAACAGTGCAGGAATATGGCTGCTTTAATGAGAAAAGGACTATAGCTGTACAGTGGATACCAGGCCAAGTTAGTATACATGGCAATGGGCAAGTTAGCTAAGTTCGGTTGTATGGGGAATCCACTTGTTAGACCACTTTCTTGCAGAACAAGAAAATCTGTTATATGTTCTTATTATAATAAAGACAGGACAAGCGCTAGACACGAAGTTCAAGCGCAAGCTAAGAAGTAATAGAGCCTACTACATAAAGATAAACGAATCCCCGGCAATTTTAGCGAAACTGAGTGGGTGGCTTGTTTCCGCCTAATGATAGGACATGATTTCCAAAAATACTTCCATCGGATAGACATCGCAGACTTTCTTTTTATTAAAGTTGTAACTTTTTTATTGTTCTTTTCTTTGATTTTTTTTAGAAGTTACCTTTCTTGGTTATCTTCGACTTTGCTTATTATAAGCAGACTTATCTTGATTGATCTACTATCTTCTATTTTCCCGAAGGGCTTATATTATAAAGTAAGTGATTTATACGCTTAGTAATAAAGCATGTGTTTTAATGCAATTGCTTTGCAAGCAAATGTCAAGCTTTCGATTTTTTAACAGCAATCTCGATCGTATCTACTTGATTCTTTAATTCTGCTACATAATTTCGAATAATGATATTGCATTTAAAAAAAGTTAAGGTATAAGTATCTTCTTCTTTACTTAAGTGTTTCTGCTTATGCTTTCTCGATCTTCTTTTTTATTTATATTAATTTGTGTTACTTTGCCGGACACTTTTCCTTGTCCTACCTTACTAGGAATAGAATAAGGAAAATTCTACCGATTCACTCGCCGGGAAATAAATGTTAAAAAAGCTTAAAACTTAAATTTATTTTGAAAAGCCAAATTAAAAACACACAAATTACTTTAACTTTGATTGCCTCCTGTATAGATGAGTCATGAAAACTCAACTGCAGTTATTAATATTGAGTCTCATCCCGTTATACACATTTGAAAAAATAATTAAAACCATAGAATAACAGGTTATTAAAAATACTTTAATAAAACTAAACTCAATACGTTAGATAACAATTTACTCACTTGATTTTGGTTGTATGTAATCATTCGTATCATTAAACTGCTAGCAGGATAATACTCTAAACCTCCTGTCTTATATTTATCCTTACAAGCTATCTGTTAAGTTTTAAGTATCTTAGAAAACAAAAGGAATATTTCAGAAGTAGTTTGAGTCTGTAGGTAGGTGTTCATAGTGATGTTATATAACTCACAGATTCGTAGTTTCACATATTTTCCTTTTGCATGGCCTAAATCATAAGAATCAATTTCACTTAATTTTGCCAATTGGCAGGAATCATGATTTTTTTTAGCGTATATTTTTGCTGTCCATTTTTTAAATATACTTTTATAATGATTTTAAAAGAATCATTTGTCGAAATGGAGCGTGGTAAATCTTAATGCACACGTAATCCTTCACTAGAAATAACCCTAAAGTTATGTTACCCTCGGCTTTCAACTAAAATCAATGATTTTGCATCAGTTATTACATTTTATAAACAAAAAAAAGTTTCATTGACATTTATAATTTTGTAGCTTGAAGAAGGTTTATTATCCTCTTCATTTGTTGCAACGATAGTATTATATAAAACAATAAAAAGCTTTCCTGTATATCGGTAATGGAAAGTGGTAATGGTATATCGAAATACAACTTCAGTAGAGCCTTATTTATCAGTAATTTATATCACAATTTTTGGTGGTATCATCATCAACATTAATTGCATATCTAATGATTGATATTTCACTCACGTAAATTTTATTAATCTTCAATTAGTTTCAGACTGATTAATGAGAATAGTATTATTATCATGATTATAGTATATTATAATAAGGAACTGTAATGAATATTCGTAATAGTACGCACTACTTTAGCAGATGCGTATTTATCAGTAATTATACTACAATTTTTGTTAGTATCTTCATCAACATTGAAAGCATATCTAATAATTGATGTCTCTTCCACATAATTTTAATTAATCTGGGATTGTTTCAGACTGATCATTCTTCAGTCAGGTAGGTTTTTCTTCAGAATAATTATCACCAATCTCGTAACTATAAGAAGTAGGATCATCGATAATGTAATTGACGGTCTCAACTGAATTTTATGAACCAGATGAACTTGTTCGAGTCGGCATTATCTTTTAAGTAGCATCCAACTTTTTACTATCCCAACTCATATTCCTTCTAATTGCCACCTTTCTGTATCAAAGGCAGGATATCTTAACTGCATATAATAGTTTTGATAATCTTTTTTTTTCTTTAATTTCTTCTTATCTTATTAACAAGGTTACTGCTCTTTCCGGACTATGCTCAAGGCTACAAGCACCTTATTGTCAGAACAACTTATTTCAGATTGATCTTTGTTAAAATCATTAAGTGATTTAGAATTTATTGACTGACGTTAGAATTAGTATAATATCAGCAGTCAATATTTTTGATACTGATAAGTCAATACGATTGGCTATCTTCTTTCAAATATTTCCAAAATTATTGTAACATTAATTCAAAGAATGAAGGAATAATTATCGTTCAGGAACTCCTTGAAACGCGTTTTTATCCTCTTAGTGTTGAATCACCGGTTTTCGTTGTTTCTGCATCGGATGATCAATCTCCAAATCGGTATATTTTACATTGTAAAAGTTAAAAATACGAATATGAAAGTTTAAACAAGTGGACAAGAAAACAATAAAAAATTCCGCCGTGGCAGCGGAAATTTCCATGATTAAAATAGCATATCACAATAACTATAGCGTCCAGGGAAGGAAGTTTAGATGCAGTTGATTTTGCAACAAACACATCACTTTGAATGCAATTTTACGAAGATGGATCTGGTTCTGCTCCTTACCGCTAGGCAGTATGATATAGTGTTTCGAGAATATGATGTAAATAGAAATAACGGAGTTTCTAAAAAATTTGGATAGATCACGTTTTGAAGCTATACACCTCAATTATAGAATTAATTTTATTATTAATAAATTGCTAAAAAAAACCTTTCGAAAAAGTTCCCTTGTTGCAATAATTCGGTCAATTTATTCTCTTGTTATTCGTCTCAGCATGCCGTCAAACGCATTGTAGCTCATCGAAAACAGAAAGTATTTCAGAGACATGGTAAGCCTTGACTCTGCATTGTCCCCGTTATATTCAGGAGATCGTTCAAATTCATAGGTCGTGGTTATAACTATACATTGATTTAATAACATGAAAAGAGTACTTGATGTTAGAAAATAAATATTTAGAAAACCGTGGAAGTGATGTAGGTATCGTTTATTGAATAAAATCTATCCTATAAAATGTGGTTCCGATCGTTTTTCTTATTATAGGAATTCTTAAAAATATTAATTAAATATTAAAATAAAAAAAATGTCTCCCAGTTTCACGATTATAAATAATGTGTATACATCGGGACCTGCCCGTTTCCTACTTCAGGTATTCCCAGTGTATATTTAAACGTTAAATTAAAATTATTGTGTGAAACAAGGGGGTGTTGAAAATGTGATACTTTTCTGTCAAAGACATGCATACATTTTTTTTTTTATTTCAAAATGTTAATTCCCTGGAGGGGCAGATCGTGTTAGTGATGTTAATTTAAATTAGTTTAGTTATATAAGACAGAGCATTTGGGTCTCATAGGAAGAATGGTTTATCTGGTGACGTCTTCTAGCAGCTTTCCTCGTCCTGGTGTGCAGTGGACGAAATGGAGAAAACCATGTGTCTTCGCCTGGTGCCAGAAATAAAGAATAGGTCTGTTTCGATCGGTGGCTGGGCAGCAAGTCCTCGACTCTGGCGTGATGGTAGGAGCAGGCCAGGTCCTAGCTTGTTGCATGGTGCTTAGGCTGGGGCGGCAGCAAAAAACAAAAAAAAATATTTGTTTACTTTTGATGTTTTTGATTTTCTTTTAAACTTGTAAATATGTATATAAACAATAAATGTTCCTTGTTTACATCGGGACCTGCTCGTGCTATACTGCAGGTGTCCCGAGTGTAATTTTACGGTTATAATTAAATGTTATTAGTGTGGATAAAGGGGGGCTAAAAATTGTGAGACTTTTCTGGCGATAATAACATGCATGTATTTTTCTGTTTAATTTATAATGTTAATTCCCTGGAGGGGCAAACTAGTTAGTGAGTTAGTTAAGAATTATTATCTATAATAGTATAAGAACAGAGCATTGGGGTCTCATATATTCTATTGGCTTATCTGAGTGTTTGACTTCTTCGCCGCCGCAGTGACGTCTTCTAGCCGCTTTCCTGTGCAGGTTCAGCGGTTGGCGAATATGGTGAAAACCATGTATCCTCGCCTGGTGTCTGAAGAGACGTCTTGGTTCCTCCGTGGCTGGCCAGCGTGTGCTGGTCTCTGATGTGATGGTAGGGGCAGACCAGATCCTAGCTTGCATAGTGCATAGGCTGGGGCGGCATTGCAGTCGCGGTGTCTTCGGGGTCTTCCGGTGTCCTCGGCTAGGGAGGGCATCAGAAAATGAGTCCCCCGACTCCGATTTTATACAAACTCAAAAAAGAATCGAAAAATTCGGATCAGTTAAATCCGACATAATATAATCCTATGTTCTTACTATAAAACGTTTTTTTGAATTATTTCTTTACTTAAATTTCTTCTAAAAAATAACTTAATAATTATAAGGTTATTTTCTTCTAGGGCGGTATAAAAACATTTTTAAAATTTCGACATTTCGAAATCGTTGGTTGTTGTACGACGTCTTGCTGCCCAATATAAATTAAATTTTTCCAAATTTTTATTGGAAAGTGTCTTATTTCTTGTGCTATTCAGAGCAGTACATGTGCCCAGAGGGTCTCCTTCTATTCTTCCTTGGTTGCACAGTACACATGTTGGTTCCTTAGCCAAGCCTATCTTTTGGAAATGACTCTTTAGATCAGTAGTTCCGACCAGGGTTGATATAGGTCATTCCATATCAACTCAAAACAGTTTTGAACCATTTACCTTATTCTACCATAAAGAGTTTCGCCTTAAGGCTTTCTCTGCCAAAAAAAAGTTTGGGAACTACCGCTTTAGATAGTCGTGACTAGTTGTCAGGTGGAGACAGACAACTGGATCTCTTCTAAGGAGGTTAGCTAGGATCGTGAAATTTGAGTATCAATAATTTCGATAAATATCCATATCAGAAATATGGAAATTAGCTGATATCGAAAATGTGGATATTGTTCGATATCGAAACTATCGATATTTTTTTAAAAATCGATAGTGTTTTTACACCTATAGTTTCCACCGACGGCTTAAATTAAGCCCAATATTTTGTAGCTATAGGAATTTTCCTAATTCTAGCACTTCTGCACTTCTTCTAAATTAAAACTTAACCATTATTTTTATTTAAAATTATATTTGTTACTCATTAATTTCATTACGAAATTTGTGAATGGTAAATAAGTATATATTTAGAAAAAGGAAAATATATATTATCTAGATCTCTTAAATCCTTAAATCTAGGAGATCCACTATGATACTAGTTTAATTAAATTCTTTAAACCGGGAGTGAGAGAGAGCGATGGGGTGTGGGAGAGAGAGGAGTAGAGGAGAAGCTGTGGGCTGAGAGGTCTATCCATCATGGCCCCCGTGGCCACAGCAAGTCAAAAACCAGCAATTTAGCCAGCCTCTTTCTAATCCGTCTTTCTGACAAATTAAATAAAAAGAAAAAAAAAAGAAGTTGAGCCCCCTGTAAAACCCGGGACCTAAATGAAGTTCGCCCTTCTTCCTCACCTGCGAATAAGCTTCCACTACTTTAATGTTATTTTTTAATTAAACCCTGTCCTTACTAAGAAGAATGATACCCAATAACAGAAAAAATAAAATAAACTTTAGGCTATCTCAGATCCAACTGTTTTTCTCGATACGGGTTTAGTTTTAATTTTTTTTTTTTACTTCAGTATGATATGTAAGATCAGATGTAATCAGATCTATGTAAAAGTGCCCTCTCGATTGAAAGAAAAAAAATGAAAATAAATCTTTATTCTAGGACACTTGGTTTCCTAAGAATAATAATTAGTAACAGTTTTAACAGCTTTTGTCTGGCTAAATTAACTTTAGAACATAATTAAATGGTGCTATAAAAATATTTAAATTAAATAAAATATGGACAAAAATACATATTTATCTATGCTCATAATATTTTCTATTATTCACAAGTTTACGAAAGTTTGATAGTCTAATAAATGGATAGATATAGTTGATGTTTGAATGAAGTTAAGGAGAAAGCTTTACGGATGGATATGGGTAAGGAATTTCAAAATGAGGTAGCTTGGACAGCAAAATGTTTTTCGAAGGGGGCAGTTCTGTAGATATGGATATAGAGATCGGTAGATTGGGATCTTGCGTTTAATAGGTGGATGAATAAACGTAGGGTAAGGAGGTCAATGATGTGGGGATGTTTTTTGGTTATTAAGGTTTGATATGTGCCAAGGAGGTATTGCCTCCGGATACTGGGATGGAGCCAGCTTTGCTGAGGAATAGGAATGAGTGATATGAGAATACCTGGGAATACTGAAGATGAATCTAATTAGATCCTAGCTTGCATGGTGCATAGGCTGGAGCGGCAATGCAATCGCGGCGTCTGCGGGGTCTTCCGATGTCTGCGGCAAGAGGGAGGATCAGAAAATGAGACCCCCGACCCCGACTTTATATATTTTGAAAAAAGAGCCAAAAAATTCGGATTACTTAAATCCGACATACCGCCCACCTTGATTTTGCTCAGCCAGATTTATAAATTAGAAATGCAACGAGCTAGAGAAACAAAGAGACAAGGAAGGCGCAGTCTGACATAAAATAATAAGTAATCCAACCTGGCTCCAGATAAGGAAGCCGGTAGGCAGCAATAATGATAATAATAGAAATATTGACATTTAAAACGAAAACGAACCATGCATAACATGCACAATTTACAATATGAATAGCGAAAATGAAACGAACACGCCTTAGCACATAACAAAACATTATATTTCATTTATTAAAATAAAGTTACAACGAGATGAATATACGTATCGAATTAAATAATCAAAAGGCATGCATAAAACAAGCACAAAACAAACGATAACGACTGAAAACGAATAGGTAACGTAGGATACGAACCAAATCAGACCCTTAAATTGGAGAATGGAGTACCAGAAACAGAACCTAAGATCTGTATAACAACCTATTAGGAAATAATGCTATCATACACATTAATTTTACAATTTAGTGATGGCCTCTTACAAATTTATTATTATTTACATATTTTACATTGTATTTACACATTTATCTGATTTCTTAGATAATTTAAATTATTTTTTAAATATATTATATAATATTTAGTCTGCGTGATCCAATACCATGTAGAATCTATAAAGTCTATAGACGATCCGTGTGAACTAGGGAGCTAATTGTAATGTTACTTTGAATCATAATACTTAATTACATAAAAACCTTCAGAATTTTAATTCTTAGAAAAAGTATTGGGATATTATTTATAGAATATACCTTTATTAATTTAAAATTATTTACCTATTTACTAATTACAATCCATTAACATATTTTACACTAGTCACAACTTTTACATTGTATTTTATGGCAGTTACTCATTATATAATTAAAGTTAATTCAGAGCATTCATGTTGATGGTTATTCATTAATTTATCATTCAGTGGAATTTTATGTATCTGGCTTTTATTAATAATTATTGATCCGAACTATTCAATTTAACTTATGGCTTATCCGAAAACACTTCACCTTTATTCTTTCCACCAATTCTAATATTTAAACGGGTCTTAAAATTTAGTCACAGGGTGAGTTGGATTCAAACCTAACGACCAAGTCGAATGGACCCCACTTGCCCGCCTACCGGCAAAGCCCAAATTAATTCCCGTACAAAAAAATTTAAGAAGGTTACTATATTAATTGTAGCCTTTAACCAAACTAATTGCTTTATAATTAATAAATTTAATTACGTATAATCATACGAATATGAAATTTTAAACAAGTGGACAAGAAAACAAAAA